>NC_073694.1:51039332-51339532 GCF_029784165.1 Wyeomyia smithii
GTAGCCGAGCAGGTCCTCGGGAAAGATGTGCAAATTCGGGCACTCACCTCAGAGGTGACTCTCCAGCTCAAAAACCTGGATGAAATCACCGAGAGGTGTGATATTGCACAGGCCCTCAAGGAGAAGTGCGGAGTAGAAGTAGCCACTGAGGTAATTCGCCTCCGAAAGGGTCCAGCGGGGACCCAGGTGGCCACTTTCCGGCTTGCATCGGCCGATGCAACTCTGGCCCTGAAGAAAGCCAAACTTAAGGTTGGCTGGTCAGTATGTCCCCTGAGCATACTCCAGCAGCCGGACGTTTGCTTCAGATGTTTCGAGGAGGACACAAGTCCTGGACCTGCAAGGGGCCCGATAGGAGCCAGTTATGTAGGCGTTGTGGTGGTGCTGGCCATAAAGCTAAAGACTGCGGGGAGCCTCCCAAGTGCTTGGTATGTACTGGAAAACGGGACGCCAAGCACTTTATGGGAGGCCCACGGTTCCCAGCCGGTAAGGCGGCCACGAAACCACGGGCGTGAGGGTGACACAATTGAACCTGAATCATTGCTATGCGGCACAGCAGCTGCTATACCAAGCAGCGTCTGAGTCGCGGTCGGACATCGCAATCGTATCGGACCCCTACTGCATTCCTCCCGGAAACGGTAATTGGGTTGCAGATAAGTCCAGTACGGCGGCCATATGCACGACCAGCAAGTTCCCGGTTCAGGAGGTTGTGTCAACCTCAAATGAAGGATACGCGGTTGCCAAGGTGGACGGAGTGTTCTACTGCAGTTGTTATGCTCCGTCGCGTTGGTCTATCGAAAGGTTCACCCAGATGGTCGATTTGTTATCTATGGAGCTGACGGGACTAACACCGTTAGTAGTGGCGGGCGACTTCAACGCTTGGGCTGTTGAGTGGGGAAGCCGCCGCACGAACCGGAGGGGTCAGATCTTGTTAGAAGCTTTGGCAAAGCTCAACCTAGATCTGGCCAACGTTGGAACCAAGTGTACATTCAGCAGATCGACGTGACGTTCTCCAGCCCAGGACTGATCGTGAACTGGAGGGTAGACGATGGCTACACCTATAGTGACCACCAGTCGGTCTGCTATAGCGTAGTCCAGAACGTGAGGCGGCAGGCGACGGGTAGAGCCAATACTCCGACCGTCCGCGGGTGGAAGACATCGCATTTCGATGCCGAGGTATTTGCAGAAGCAATGAGAAGAGAGCGCGAGGGGGGCAGTTGGCTCCGCCCGAGTGCTGACCTATTAGTTGCCACATTATCGCGGGCGTGCGACGCCACCATGCCTAGGACCCGCCAACCTAGGAATGGTAAGTCACCGGTATACTGGTGGACCGACGCGATAGCGGACCTCCGTAGCGCGTGCCTCCGTGCAAAACGGATGTTGCAACGTGCACGTACCGATGCACAGAGGGTAGAGCGCCGTGTAGTATTCGGTTCTGCAAGATCGGCGCTTAAAAGTGCGATAAAGGCGAGCAAAAGGGCCTGCTTCGATAGGCTATGCGCGAGTGCCAATACGAATCCGTGGGGCAACGCCTACAGAGTCGTAATGGCGAAGACCAAAGGCGTGTTGGCGCCTTCAGAGCGATCACCAGCGATGCTGGAGCGTATCATCGAGGGACTCTTTCCACGACACGAGCCAAATCCTTGGCCTCCGGTTGCTGAGTCTCACGTCCGACGTTCCAGTATCTCAGACACAGACCAGGGATGGTCGGCCAACCTGCCGGGCATCCAATCCGTGAGAGACGGCAGCCGTGCAGAGGTTGTGGAGGAGGTAAGGGTTACGAATGAGGAACTCATCGTGATCGCCAACTCCCTAAAGGTGAGCAAGGCACCGGGACCGGATGGAATCCCGAACTTGGCCATCAGGACGGCCATGAAAGTGGCCCCCGATCTATTTCGAGCAGTCATGCAGAAGTGCCTGGATGACTGCCTCTTTCCGGACAGGTGGAAGCGACAGAGATTGGTGCTGTTGCCGAAGGCTGGGAAACCGCCAGGGGACCCATCGGCATACAGACCTATCTGTCTGCTGGACACTACGGGCAAGGTGCTTGAGAGGATTATCCTCAACAGACTGGTGAAGTACACAGAGGGTGTAAACGGTCTGGCAAGTAACCAGTTCGGCTTCCGGAAAGGTAGATCCACGCTGGATGCTATTCTCTCTGTCACCAAGACGGCAGAGGTAGCACTCCAGCGTAAGAGTTGGGGCATTCGCTATTGCGCAATCGTCACGCTTGACGTGAAGAATGCATTCAATAGCGCCAGTTGGGACTCCATAGCGCTCGCGCTTAGGAGCATCCACGTACCGGTGTCGTTGTACAAGATTTTGGAAAATTATTTCCAGAATTGGGTACTAGTTTACAACACGGAGGAGGGTCAGAAGTGCGTCCCAATCACCGCAGGGGTACCGCAAGGTTCCATCCTGGGCCCGGTGTTGTGGAATGTCATGTATGACGGGGTGTTGAAACTAAAGTTCCCTGTAGGGGTTGTGATCGTCGGTTTCGCAGACGACATCACGCTAGAGGTCTACGGCGAGTCGATCGAAGAGGTCGAGTTGACGGCCGCGCACTGCATACGCAAGGTCGAAGACTGGATGCACTCTAGGAAACTGGAGTTAGCGCACCATAAAACGGAGGTTACGGTTGTGAACAACCGCAAATTAGAGCAACAGGCGGTGGTCAGAGTCGGTGACTGCACCATTACCTCAAGGCGTTCCTTGAAGCTCTTGGGGGTTATGGTTGACGATAAGCTCACATTTAAGAGTCACGTCGACTATGCCTGTAAGAGGGCTTCAACGGCCGCTGCAGGACAATCTCGAATGATGTCCAATAGCTCAGCGGTATATGGCAGCAAGCGTAAACTTCTTGCCAGCGTGGTTTCGTCCATACTTAGGTATGGTGGACCAGCGTGGTCCAAAGCGTTAGGTACCAACAGTCATCGTCGAAAACTGGAAAGTACCTACAGGCTCATGTGCCTGAGGGTTGTGAGCGCGTACCGTACAGTGTCATACGACGCAATCTGCGTCCTGTCCGGCATGATGCCTATCAGCATAGCCATTAAGGAGGACGTAGAATGCTTCGATCAACGTGACACAAGGGGTATACGAGGCACCAGAAGGTCATTCTCGATGATCAGATGGCAGCAGGAATGGTCCAATTCCGCAAAGGGTAGATGGACGCATCGACTTATTCCGGACGTATCCGCATGGGTCGGGAGGCACCATGGAGAAGTTAACTTCCACTTGACACAGATTCTGTCAGGTCATGGTTGCTTCAGGCAGTATCTACACAGATTCGGGCATGCGGGGTCCCCCATGTGTCCCGAGTGCGCGGATGCGGAAGAAACTGCTGAGCATGTCTTCTTCGTGTGCCCTCGTTTTGTGCATGCGCGGAGCGACATGATGGTAGTGAGCGGGCCAGACACCACTCCGGACAACCTAGTTCGGAGGAAGTGTGAAGACCCAAACATTTGGAGGGCGGTTTGTACAGCCGCCTCTCAAATAGTTTTAGAATTGCAAAACAGGCGACAGGTTGACCACCGACACGCCAGTGTTAGCTAACGGCCAGTCTCCAGGTTAGTTAGCTAAGTTAGCAAAGAGATCTATAGAACCAAGAGGGTGCACAGAGCACAAAAGCCGCTCCCCGAAGCAATACCTAGCGGTGGTCCCGGGGAGTATTATGGGCTGGAGACTGGAGGGGTTTTAGTGGGTCCGGTCACTGATTCAAACCAACCCCACACTCCCTGAGGTTGGTCACCTCAGGGGTTTGGATGCAAATTTCCCCTCCACCTGAAACAAAAAAAAAAGAAAACAAAAAAAAAAAAAAATATATATATATATATATATATATATATATATATATATATATATATATATATATATATGTATATATATATATATATGTATATATATATATATATATATATATATATATATATATATATATATATATATATATATATATATATATATATATATATATATATATATATATATATGTGATCGCTTAAATCATTATACTTCATTATACTTATCAAGTTCATTATACTTATCAAGAGGATAAATGTCTTTCGTTGCAATTTTCATTTCTTCTAGTAATTTGTAATTTTCGATGTTTAATTGTTTCATATATATATCATATATATATATATATATATATATATATATATATATATATATATATATATATATATATATATATATATATATATATATATATATATATATATATATATATATATATATATATATATATATATATATATATATATATATATGTATATATATATATATATATATATATATATATATATATATATATATATATATATATATATATATATATATATATATATATATATATATATATCTTCCTATCTATCCTTATCCGGTTTCTATGGTTGAAAGAGAACATTTAAATACATGTATAACACCATGCATTGACAACTTACTAGACATCGAATTATGTGGTGCCGCTGAAGTTGGAGGCTCCATAATAAAATTCAACGTATTTATGAATTCGACAACCAAGACACTGGAATGACACAACGTTCCAAAGGAATACGAAAAGGTGCAGAAAGCGACGAGAAAACTTGTTCTCATAAAGCAAAATGTGTGCTTTACTTTTGTATGCAAACGAGTGCGAAGCAAAAACAATCTTCAAACGGGCTATTGTTAGCCGGAGTTCGATGGTATGAATTTGCTGCTACTATTTGACACTTCAATAAGTTTAGCGAATTTATTGATCCTAAATTGAAAAGGGCTGAATGTTTTTGATATTACTTTAAATTTGCAGAAAGTGATAAAGTTTGACATAGTTAAAATTTCATAAAGATTTGTTTACTGTTTTCTTGTTTAACACTTATTTTGAAACTTTTCATTAATAAATTTTGTGATTTTTACCCAAATTTATATTTTATCCTTACGGATTGAGTACGGTATCATAAATTTTCATTAATGGGGTATCATGGATATGATTAAAATTAATCCCGGATAAAATTTCAACTTCAAAAATAAAAACTAAAAAAATCTGCTATCGCTTCCTTCACTAAAGTGACAATTTGCGCAGTTTTGCGCTACAGCGAACAGATTTTATGCTATTGCTCTTAAATTTTGGATTTAGACCCTTGAATGTTATAGCAATAAAGGAAAAATATTATGAAACAGCTAAAGAAAAAAAATTTTTTTGGCTGATGGCCAGCGATTCCCCACTGGGCACTGGTTCCTCATAATGGCACCATGCCAGATTCATCCATAACAGCGAGTCACCTCCGGAGTTTCGGAGGTCTCATAAAGGCGCTCCTGGAGGCATTCTTCTTAATTTCCTGGATTTTCCGCACCTACAGATCACTACAAGTTTGTCGACCTTCTGTTTCCGGAACATCTAGACGGGTCTTGTTGATGAAAAACTCAGGCCAGGGATCAGCTAGGTGTCCGCTGTAAAATACTGTTAGTAGCCTTCTTTTCCATAAAGACATGACATCTGATCCGCTTTATTGTCTGTTAGACGAACCAGACGAAAAAATTGACCTTTTTTGTCACGTCACGAACCGCAAGGTTCAGATTGCGCTTGAAGTGATCTCTTCCGCTGCCAGCTCACCACTGGGTAGTCTGAGTCTCCTTGAATGATATTATCACACTGGACAATTTTTTTCCTGTGTTGGCTCATCACTGCGACTAGAGATTAGATCTATTGTGATATTGCCCAAGTGTTTTCTGTACTCCGCACTTCATATTATTGGCAGTATCACTATTGAAGTAAATGATACGCTTATCATTCATATCCGTGCTTGTGTGTAAGTTTTTAACTCTAGTTATGAAGCTTAAGTTATTTTCCATCTCATTGCTACCCGATCACAGCTCACAATAATTCAACTGTAAAAAACAGCACACACTTGATTGGTTTGCTGTTTACAGCTCAAATTGGTTCCCGAACTCCAGCTATCCTAACCCGAAACTGAAATTTAGTTCTCTCAGAACATACACTAGAATCGATTTGACAAGAGAGGTAGTATATTCTAAAGATCAATTAATGAGTTAATTTTGGAATTCTTCGGAAACATTTTTGGAACTACTGACAAGGGGACCCCACTAAAGCGAATTCCGAATCTGATGCTCGCTCCTTCATCCCTCTTTAATTGTAGTACTAGTAGTAATTGGAAAAGTTGACCTCTTAATTAGGCAAATACTTAAACAAGTGACACTACACGCTATAGAACAAAAGTATATATCCGGTAACAACAATAGATAGGTACCGTGTCAAATAAATATTGTGTGAACAAAAAAAAAAAAAAAAAAAAAACAATAGATAAGTTCATATGAAAAAATTATAAATAAATATTTCCTTAAAATAGAACCGGGAAATAAAACAAATATAGAAAACATAAATGGAACGATAGATGTATTTGGAAAATATAATTCAAAGAAGAATAAAATAAAAAAAAAGAAGTGTAGAGTAACTTACATTAAGTACATGAAATTTTATTGTTTCGAAAAAAGAAAATAAATAAACAGAAAATACAAAATAAAAAACACACAACACATAACAGAAAAAATAAAATATATTAAACTTGAACATTACATAATTTGTCTGCTAGCACAGCTTCTTCTAAATGCGAATTATTTGCTGAACATTTCAAAGCCGCTTTTTCGTCTTCAGTTGCTATGCCAGATCAGATTGGCGCTGCAATGCGCGATACTACGCAGGAGAGTTTCGATTGTGGAGTTTTCCAAGTGACAGCAGCGCACGTTATAGGTGAAATTCGAAAGCTGGAACATTCCACTTGTCCTGGGCCAGACGGGATCCCGCCATCTTTGTTGAAAAGCTGATCGAACGAACTGGTGGCGCCTCTTGTAAAGCTGTTTAATCTATCTCTCAAGGATTGTTTCCTTCTAGTTGGAAAAATTCATTGCTCACACCGATACACAAAAAAGGGGACAAGTGCAACATAGCTAATTACCAAGGAATTACATGTGCCTATTCCAAAGTTTTCGAAACAGTCGTCAGAACAGTGCTGTTTTCATCGTGCAAAAACTATATTTCTAGTGACCAACATGGTTTTTATCCTAAGAGATCCGTCACAACCAATCTGTCGCAGTTCTTTTCGTTGTGTTTTCGCTCAATGGACGTGGGAATGCTGTGTACACGGACTTCAAGGCTGCATTCGATCGTGTTAATCATGACATCCTCCTTGCTCCGCCATGCTCGTGAGATGGTTTCGTTCGTACCTGACCGGCAGAGTTGTCAGTCTTGGGTCGTCACATTCCGAGCCATTTACAACGTCTTTTGGAGTGCCGCAAGGAAGCAATCTGGGTCCACTTTTATTTTTTCACTGTTTATTAACGACGTTGCTACAATTTTACCGCGAGGTACACGACTTCTCTTCGCAGACGATGTAAAAATCTTTCGGATTATAGCCTGTTTTGGAGACTGTTTAGAATTACAAAAGTTGCTTGATGCTTTTAGTGATCGGAGCAACCGTAATCTTCTTACCCTGTGTGTAGAAAAATAACATAACATAACATAACATAACATAACATAACATAACATAACATAACATAACATAACATAACATAACATAACATAACATAACATAACATAACATACCATAACATAACATAACATAACATAACATAACATAACATAACATAACATAACATAACATAACATAACATAACATAACATAACATAACATAACATAACATAACATACCATAACATAACATACCATACCATAACATAACATAACATAACATAACATAACATAACATAACATAACATAACATAACATAACATAACATAACATAACATAACATAACATAACATAACATAACATAACATAACATAACATAACATAACATAACATAACATAACATAACATAACATAACATAACATAACATAACATAACATAACATAACATAACATAACATAACATAACATAACATAACATAACATAACATAACATAACATAACATAACATAACATAACATAACATAACATAACATAACATAACATAACATAACATAACATAACATAACATAACATAACATAACATAACATAACATAACATAACATAACATAACATAACATAACATAACATAACATAACATAACATAACATAACATTACATAACATTACATAACATAACATAACATAACATAACATAACATAACATAACATAACATAACATAACATAACATAACATAACATAACATAACATAACATAACATAACATAACATAACATAACATAACATAACATAACATAACATAACATAACATAACATAACATAACATAACATAACATAACATAACATAACATAACATAACATAACATAACATAACATAACATAACATAACATAACATAACATAACATAACATAACATAACATAACATAACATAACATAACATAACATAACATAACATAACATAACATAACATAACATAACATAACATAACATAACATAACATAACATAACATAACATAACATTGGCAGAGCTGTATGCCACCACGGGTCGGTATTTGGCGATTACCGTAGGCCACGGAAGTGCTAACTGCAAGAACGCAGTCCCGGACCATCAGCGAGAGCTAGCCTAGGTTGTGGTGAGACTCAGGCATTGGGCCGCCGAATTCTCACAAAAGCCACATTATCCGGAAGCAGCTCCCACCGCCCAAATGCACTAATTCGCCCATTGGGATTGATGCCAGTAAGTTCCCAATTACGGTAACTGGTCGCAACGCCATATGATAAGAGTCGGATTTCGTTTTCGTACCACGATTCTGGGCTGGCACCTGCGCCGAGCTCCCTTAGTAAGGTCGTGTGACAACGGCTTGAAACGGCGAGACAACAACCGGTGCAGGGGTCTCCGTCCCGTAAAACCTGGCAGGCCTTCCAGTACGTTCCAAATTCATTGCCCGGTGGGAACCGGGCAGGAGTGGGATCAGATGTCCTTTCCTGACTTGCGCCGGTCGGGGGTGTCATAGTTGCTCATAAGGCACTATGGCAGCCGCCCCTAGCCATGGCCTCACTGCTTCGGCATAGACTACCATGGGACCAGATAGACGACCACTCCAGTATGGATAAGGATAGCGGCTGGAAGGGGGACCCACTTAACAAAAATGAACAGTAATAATGAAGATCAACAATTGGGCGCAGATGGGTTGAAAAACCCGTTTGCACGAGGAGGCATCCAGAGGTCTCCGCCGAGAAAGGCGGAGATGGATGCAGTAAAGGACGCCTGCGAAAACGGCAAAGGCAGTACGCCTACCGGATCGACGCAAGACATCGCAGTGGCTGGTCCACTGTTGATAAAGGCGGTCGGAAGACAGCGAGACACGCTACCGAAGGTAGTAGCGCTGTCGGAGCAGCTCGATGCCATAATCGAGTTTGCGAAAAGTCGCACCAACACGACGAAGTACCTGAAGCAGGCTCTCTACATGCTTCGGTCCTCCGTCGATGCTGCGAAGAAGGAGCACGCCGAGCTCAAGGCAAGAGCGGTGGCTGCAGAGAAGAATGCAACGGAGGTGACCGGAAGGGCGACGAAGTCGGTTCAAACGGACACCTGCATGTTTGCAGCGGTTTGCGCCTCCGGGTCAGCCGCAAAAAGAGCAAGGCAGTCTCCGGGGGAAGCCCCCGAGAACAGCAAGAAACGGTTGGTTGTGCTAAGCCCGCGAGATAGCACACCAACGGCCTCCAAGTCCGCCGAAAAGTCTGCCGAAGTGGCAGCTACGGGAAACCCTTGGGTTACCGTGGGAGGAAGGAAGCGCCAAAAAGACAGCAAGCGCAACGACGAGAAGGCGACAAATCGTCCAAAAATGGGAAAGAAGGCGCGAAGCAGGGGCGACGCCCTCATACTCAAAACGGAGGGGTCCAAGTACTCCGAAGTCTTGAAGAAAATGAGAGGCGAAACCCAGCTCAAGGATCTGGGAGCGGATGTGCGGACCATCCGTCGTTCTCGCACCGGCGAGATGATCCTTGAGCTCCGTAAGGATGCTAAAAACAAGGGCGCTGCCTACAAGACGGTAGCCGAGCAGGTCCTCGGGAAAGATGTGCAAATTCGGGCACTCACCTCAGAGGTGACTCTCCAGCTCAAAAACCTGGATGAAATCACCGAGAGGTGTGATATTGCACAGGCCCTCAAGGAGAAGTGCGGAGTAGAAGTAGCCACTGAGGTAATTCGCCTCCGAAAGGGTCCAGCGGGGACCCAGGTGGCCACTTTCCGGCTTGCATCGGCCGATGCAACTCTGGCCCTGAAGAAAGCCAAACTTAAGGTTGGCTGGTCAGTATGTCCCCTGAGCATACTCCAGCAGCCGGACGTTTGCTTCAGATGTTTCGAGGAGGACACAAGTCCTGGACCTGCAAGGGGCCCGATAGGAGCCAGTTATGTAGGCGTTGTGGTGGTGCTGGCCATAAAGCTAAAGACTGCGGGGAGCCTCCCAAGTGCTTGGTATGTACTGGAAAACGGGACGCCAAGCACTTTATGGGAGGCCCACGGTTCCCAGCCGGTAAGGCGGCCACGAAACCACGGGCGTGAGGGTGACACAATTGAACCTGAATCATTGCTATGCGGCACAGCAGCTGCTATACCAAGCAGCGTCTGAGTCGCGGTCGGACATCGCAATCGTATCGGACCCCTACTGCATTCCTCCCGGAAACGGTAATTGGGTTGCAGATAAGTCCAGTACGGCGGCCATATGCACGACCAGCAAGTTCCCGGTTCAGGAGGTTGTGTCAACCTCAAATGAAGGATACGCGGTTGCCAAGGTGGACGGAGTGTTCTACTGCAGTTGTTATGCTCCGTCGCGTTGGTCTATCGAAAGGTTCACCCAGATGGTCGATTTGTTATCTATGGAGCTGACGGGACTAACACCGTTAGTAGTGGCGGGCGACTTCAACGCTTGGGCTGTTGAGTGGGGAAGCCGCCGCACGAACCGGAGGGGTCAGATCTTGTTAGAAGCTTTGGCAAAGCTCAACCTAGATCTGGCCAACGTTGGAACCAAGTGTACATTCAGCAGATCGACGTGACGTTCTCCAGCCCAGGACTGATCGTGAACTGGAGGGTAGACGATGGCTACACCTATAGTGACCACCAGTCGGTCTGCTATAGCGTAGTCCAGAACGTGAGGCGGCAGGCGACGGGTAGAGCCAATACTCCGACCGTCCGCGGGTGGAAGACATCGCATTTCGATGCCGAGGTATTTGCAGAAGCAATGAGAAGAGAGCGCGAGGGGGGCAGTTGGCTCCGCCCGAGTGCTGACCTATTAGTTGCCACATTATCGCGGGCGTGCGACGCCACCATGCCTAGGACCCGCCAACCTAGGAATGGTAAGTCACCGGTATACTGGTGGACCGACGCGATAGCGGACCTCCGTAGCGCGTGCCTCCGTGCAAAACGGATGTTGCAACGTGCACGTACCGATGCACAGAGGGTAGAGCGCCGTGTAGTATTCGGTTCTGCAAGATCGGCGCTTAAAAGTGCGATAAAGGCGAGCAAAAGGGCCTGCTTCGATAGGCTATGCGCGAGTGCCAATACGAATCCGTGGGGCAACGCCTACAGAGTCGTAATGGCGAAGACCAAAGGCGTGTTGGCGCCTTCAGAGCGATCACCAGCGATGCTGGAGCGTATCATCGAGGGACTCTTTCCACGACACGAGCCAAATCCTTGGCCTCCGGTTGCTGAGTCTCACGTCCGACGTTCCAGTATCTCAGACACAGACCAGGGATGGTCGGCCAACCTGCCGGGCATCCAATCCGTGAGAGACGGCAGCCGTGCAGAGGTTGTGGAGGAGGTAAGGGTTACGAATGAGGAACTCATCGTGATCGCCAACTCCCTAAAGGTGAGCAAGGCACCGGGACCGGATGGAATCCCGAACTTGGCCATCAGGACGGCCATGAAAGTGGCCCCCGATCTATTTCGAGCAGTCATGCAGAAGTGCCTGGATGACTGCCTCTTTCCGGACAGGTGGAAGCGACAGAGATTGGTGCTGTTGCCGAAGGCTGGGAAACCGCCAGGGGACCCATCGGCATACAGACCTATCTGTCTGCTGGACACTACGGGCAAGGTGCTTGAGAGGATTATCCTCAACAGACTGGTGAAGTACACAGAGGGTGTAAACGGTCTGGCAAGTAACCAGTTCGGCTTCCGGAAAGGTAGATCCACGCTGGATGCTATTCTCTCTGTCACCAAGACGGCAGAGGTAGCACTCCAGCGTAAGAGTTGGGGCATTCGCTATTGCGCAATCGTCACGCTTGACGTGAAGAATGCATTCAATAGCGCCAGTTGGGACTCCATAGCGCTCGCGCTTAGGAGCATCCACGTACCGGTGTCGTTGTACAAGATTTTGGAAAATTATTTCCAGAATTGGGTACTAGTTTACAACACGGAGGAGGGTCAGAAGTGCGTCCCAATCACCGCAGGGGTACCGCAAGGTTCCATCCTGGGCCCGGTGTTGTGGAATGTCATGTATGACGGGGTGTTGAAACTAAAGTTCCCTGTAGGGGTTGTGATCGTCGGTTTCGCAGACGACATCACGCTAGAGGTCTACGGCGAGTCGATCGAAGAGGTCGAGTTGACGGCCGCGCACTGCATACGCAAGGTCGAAGACTGGATGCACTCTAGGAAACTGGAGTTAGCGCACCATAAAACGGAGGTTACGGTTGTGAACAACCGCAAATTAGAGCAACAGGCGGTGGTCAGAGTCGGTGACTGCACCATTACCTCAAGGCGTTCCTTGAAGCTCTTGGGGGTTATGGTTGACGATAAGCTCACATTTAAGAGTCACGTCGACTATGCCTGTAAGAGGGCTTCAACGGCCGCTGCAGGACAATCTCGAATGATGTCCAATAGCTCAGCGGTATATGGCAGCAAGCGTAAACTTCTTGCCAGCGTGGTTTCGTCCATACTTAGGTATGGTGGACCAGCGTGGTCCAAAGCGTTAGGTACCAACAGTCATCGTCGAAAACTGGAAAGTACCTACAGGCTCATGTGCCTGAGGGTTGTGAGCGCGTACCGTACAGTGTCATACGACGCAATCTGCGTCCTGTCCGGCATGATGCCTATCAGCATAGCCATTAAGGAGGACGTAGAATGCTTCGATCAACGTGACACAAGGGGTATACGAGGCACCAGAAGGTCATTCTCGATGATCAGATGGCAGCAGGAATGGTCCAATTCCGCAAAGGGTAGATGGACGCATCGACTTATTCCGGACGTATCCGCATGGGTCGGGAGGCACCATGGAGAAGTTAACTTCCACTTGACACAGATTCTGTCAGGTCATGGTTGCTTCAGGCAGTATCTACACAGATTCGGGCATGCGGGGTCCCCCATGTGTCCCGAGTGCGCGGATGCGGAAGAAACTGCTGAGCATGTCTTCTTCGTGTGCCCTCGTTTTGTGCATGCGCGGAGCGACATGATGGTAGTGAGCGGGCCAGACACCACTCCGGACAACCTAGTTCGGAGGAAGTGTGAAGACCCAAACATTTGGAGGGCGGTTTGTACAGCCGCCTCTCAAATAGTTTTAGAATTGCAAAACAGGCGACAGGTTGACCACCGACACGCCAGTGTTAGCTAACGGCCAGTCTCCAGGTTAGTTAGCTAAGTTAGCAAAGAGATCTATAGAACCAAGAGGGTGCACAGAGCACAAAAGCCGCTCCCCGAAGCAATACCTAGCGGTGGTCCCGGGGAGTATTATGGGCTGGAGACTGGAGGGGTTTTAGTGGGTCCGGTCACTGATTCAAACCAACCCCACACTCCCTGAGGTTGGTCACCTCAGGGGTTTGGATGCAAATTTCCCCTCCACCTGAAACAAAAAAAAAAGAAAACAAAAAAAAAAAAAAAAAAATATATATATATATATATATATATATATATATATATATATATATATATATATATATATATATATATATATATATATATATATATGTATATATATATATATGTATATATATATATATATATATATATATATATATATATATATATATATATATATATATATATATATATATATATATATATATATATATATGTGATCGCTTAAATCATTATACTTCATTATACTTATCAAGTTCATTATACTTATCAAGAGGATAAATGTCTTTCGTTGCAATTTTCATTTCTTCTAGTAATTTGTAATTTTCGATGTTTAATTGTTTCATATATATATCATATATATATATATATATATATATATATATATATATATATATATATATATATATATATATATATATATATATATATATATATATATATATATATATATATATATATATATATATATATATATATATATATATATATATATATATATATATATATATATATATATATATATATATATATATATATATATATATATATATATATATATATATATATATATATATATATATATATATATATATATATATATATATATATCTTCCTATCTATCCTTATCCGGTTTCTATGGTTGAAAGAGAACATTTAAATACATGTATAACACCATGCATTGACAACTTACTAGACATCGAATTATGTGGTGCCGCTGAAGTTGGAGGCTCCATAATAAAATTCAACGTATTTATGAATTCGACAACCAAGACACTGGAATGACACAACGTTCCAAAGGAATACGAAAAGGTGCAGAAAGCGACGAGAAAACTTGTTCTCATAAAGCAAAATGTGTGCTTTACTTTTGTATGCAAACGAGTGCGAAGCAAAAACAATCTTCAAACGGGCTATTGTTAGCCGGAGTTCGATGGTATGAATTTGCTGCTACTATTTGACACTTCAATAAGTTTAGCGAATTTATTGATCCTAAATTGAAAAGGGCTGAATGTTTTTGATATTACTTTAAATTTGCAGAAAGTGATAAAGTTTGACATAGTTAAAATTTCATAAAGATTTGTTTACTGTTTTCTTGTTTAACACTTATTTTGAAACTTTTCATTAATAAATTTTGTGATTTTTACCCAAATTTATATTTTATCCTTACGGATTGAGTACGGTATCATAAATTTTCATTAATGGGGTATCATGGATATGATTAAAATTAATCCCGGATAAAATTTCAACTTCAAAAATAAAAACTAAAAAAATCTGCTATCGCTTCCTTCACTAAAGTGACAATTTGCGCAGTTTTGCGCTACAGCGAACAGATTTTATGCTATTGCTCTTAAATTTTGGATTTAGACCCTTGAATGTTATAGCAATAAAGGAAAAATATTATGAAACAGCTAAAGAAAAAAAATTTTTTTGGCTGATGGCCAGCGATTCCCCACTGGGCACTGGTTCCTCATAATGGCACCATGCCAGATTCATCCATAACAGCGAGTCACCTCCGGAGTTTCGGAGGTCTCATAAAGGCGCTCCTGGAGGCATTCTTCTTAATTTCCTGGATTTTCCGCACCTACAGATCACTACAAGTTTGTCGACCTTCTGTTTCCGGAACATCTAGACGGGTCTTGTTGATGAAAAACTCAGGCCAGGGATCAGCTAGGTGTCCGCTGTAAAATACTGTTAGTAGCCTTCTTTTCCATAAAGACATGACATCTGATCCGCTTTATTGTCTGTTAGACGAACCAGACGAAAAAATTGACCTTTTTTGTCACGTCACGAACCGCAAGGTTCAGATTGCGCTTGAAGTGATCTCTTCCGCTGCCAGCTCACCACTGGGTAGTCTGAGTCTCCTTGAATGATATTATCACACTGGACAATTTTTTTCCTGTGTTGGCTCATCACTGCGACTAGAGATTAGATCTATTGTGATATTGCCCAAGTGTTTTCTGTACTCCGCACTTCATATTATTGGCAGTATCACTATTGAAGTAAATGATACGCTTATCATTCATATCCGTGCTTGTGTGTAAGTTTTACCTTTCCGTTTCAAGCTTACTACTCTACTATACCGATCCTCTGTCCCTCCTAAGAATATCGCCTAGTTACAATTTCCTGGAGAGAACTTTCATACGTTACTCACACCAGTTCCATTATAATAGGGACTTATTTTTGTTAGAAAGAGTGTCAACAGAGGTACTGTAGAATTCAGATTGAAGGAAAGGTACTTGGTGGGAAGCCTGAGAATAAACCCATGCTAAAGTCCTTTGGCAACCAAATGACCTGATTCTACTAAAATTCGAAGCCACGACCATCCGTTTACCAAGGCGGACTCTGTAACCTTGCGGCTACGGAGCTCCCCATTACACTAGACATAGTCGAATGGTCGGTTCCCAACTGTCTTTTCATCACCCTGTAGGACTGACCTGGATTATCCTGGCCCGTAATTTGTTGCCGAAGCGCTTCTAGCTTGACAGCCGCCGCAATAACCATGTGATAGATCATGACGAAGTTGTACACATGTAAAAAGAATTTCATCAATTTTTATACCTGAAACAAAAAGTTATACACTTCGAAATACAACCAACAACCAAACTAAACAACCAACTGAACGATTATCGGATCAACGCATATCAGGACCATCTGCAAAATAGTCTCAAGGATAACCTTCAAGGTGGTACGTCAACGGCTAAAATAAGGAATCCGGGTTGCCCTTTACGATGACTAGTGGTTTGCTGCAAGCTGTTTCTAGATTCACAAAATACGTCTGTCAAGGTGGTATGGATTTTTAGTGCTCCATCGGATGCATTTTCTGCTAGTTCCAGAACTCTGTACGTGGCCAGCCCACTATAACCTGCCGTTTTCTATCAACTTGCATGTTGGTATGCTTGGCATACCTCGTGGTTCATGCGCCTGTACCACACTCCATTCTTCAGTTTAAACCAAATATTGAACGCAGGATCCTATCCTAGAAGACTCCAAATGCTCGTTGGTCAGCATCCTTCATCAACCAACCACCACCGCCGGGAGTATCAGCGTCCTGCAAAGCGTAAACTTCGTGCAGACATGCATGCTGCAATATCTCAGCTGGCTACCTAAACCGCGAAAAGCCTTGTTTGTGGATGCTATCCATCTCTATACTTCGCGATCAACAGCGTTGCCACACGTCTCGAGAGTACACAAATTCGTCGACTATTTCATAGATACCCCCATCTATCACCATTAACCTCAAAAGATCAAAATAATGGTTGCTGTGGTCAAAATCTGTAGGGCTCAGGTCCGTTACCTTCCGTGAAATCTTCGATAGCGTTAAGGGCCTCCAACCCAACACCCGTAGGGATGGCTTCGGTCCACGCGGAAATTAGAATCCAGTTTAGGCGGGTCCAAAGTCCCACTCGGAGAATGAGAATGTGAATGAAATGTGTTTAGTTTAGCTTCTCAGAAAATGCATGCCAATTAGATTTAAGAACACTTTATTTTAAGGAAACTACTGCATGCCTATTTTAGTTTCATTCTCAATTTTACATTACTAAACTAGGTTTAGATTTTTAATTCTTAGCAATCCGTTCTGCTGTCGAGGTGGAATGCGACTTTACTCTAAAATTTATTCGATTAGCTTTTTAGGTCCAACAGCAACTGAGGCAGCTCTGACGATGTTTTCCGATCGTTGTCCAATACTCACTGCTTCCCCTCTAAAAGGCACGAATGCCTTTTCTACTGCTCTGCAGTACATTCCGGCGATTTCAATATTATCCGCAATTGATTTCAAGATAATGCACGCCAGCTCTCAGTGCTACACAATCTAAAGCAATGATAAACAATAAGTTTGAGAGTCCGTCATCTTGCTTCTGAACGGGCCCGCTATCCTGACCATCAACCTATCATATGCCGTCTCGAAATCTATAAACAGAAGAATTGAGGTTTGCTACGCCCGAATAGTTACTTCAATCGAGTCGATGGCCTTTTATATAAAAAAGACGAATAAATCCGTCTAACTAGTCCGGTAGTAGTTTGTCTTCGGCTCAAACTTTCAAGATGGATCACCGGTGGAATTCACGCAACAGTTGCTGACCATCGGCTTTGAAAAGTTAGGCTGGAAGGCCGTCCTTTCCACCTACTTTGTGATGTTTAGCTCTTTACAAGCTTCCCTAACCTCGTCCAAGCTTGAGGGATTTACGGCTTGCCCATCTTTCTCTAGGCTTTATTCTCTTAGTTGTTCAACGTTGAACGTTGTTTGCGACGCATGGTTGTTTCCAACGCAGTGTCTCATCGGTTATCAGGTTACTTTCTTTGTCGTTGCACATGGCAGGGATTGGCACAGTACGGATGCTGATTTTGTTCTCCAGTTTAGAAAAACCTCACTTGTCGTGCCTGGAGAAGCATATTTTCGCCTCTGCAGTGCTCGCGTTTCTTGCGTTGATGGAGTCTTGTTTCGGCATTATTGGACTCTCCTTCAACTGGCGTGTCACACGATTTGCTGTCCATCACCTATCGACACTCTGAATCGAACCACGTGTTTCGTGTGAGTCTTGCGGTCTTGTCTTATGCTGTATTGCTGTGCTGTTTCTCCAGGTCTCCTACAGGTTCACCAATCCGATTATCAACTGTTCGAGTGTACCCAGCAGCATCTCCTGAAGCTGACGACCTCCAAATGATGTCCAAACGTATTTGGTGTTCCTCAGGGGAGTCATCTTGGACCATTTATTTTTCTTCTGTATATAAACGATGTAAATTTTATACTAATGTGCTCTAAACTATCCTATTTCGATTACCTAATATTCAGGATGGGAATACACACGTTGAAGCTGTTCAACGCAGATTTACTCGTTTCGTTCCACAGCATCTCGGGAGGAAAAATCTACAACCGAGACTTGCTGTTGAGTTTGAAACTGTTGGATGGCTAGAGCGTGCTTCATAAGTGACCTTCTTCAGGATGATATTAAATGCTCTTCTCAGCACTTTGGACATCAACATGCGCCACCACAACCTCTGATTGCACTCGTTTGTGAGAATCTCTTGAGCAAAGACTAATTATGGCAATCATGAACAAGTTTAGTTTTAAGCGTGTTTTGTGTTAACTTGTGTTATAATTAGTAGTAAGGACATTGTGCTCAACATATTATCTGTTGTTTAGAATGAAAATTTCAAAAAAAAATGAAAATTTCAAAAGAAAATAGAAAATGAAGATGATTAAATATTACCTTCAAAAAGCGACGAACATTCCCTCCTCAATCCAACAACATTATGTAATAGAAAAAATACATAAATGTACATTATGTAACATTATGTAATAGAAAAAACTTTATTGCGCGCAAAAAATATCGTTTTCAATTTACTTCCAAAAGAACGGACGTCCGGCAGACGGATGAATTTTTTTTCCGCTCTCTACAATGGGTACGGTAAAGCAAAATAAATAAAAAATTCTTCGCGCTGTTTGGGATGGTAAGCTCTCTGCAAATATTTGAATTGCATGGTAATGAGATGCCAAAAGTGGGCTACTTTCCCGGCTCGGTTGGCCGGCATGGATCGAGTTTTGTGATGATGAAGTCGTCTTCACGGGAGGTCGCCTTACTGTGCACTTTTTTTCTAGCCGTTTGGAGGATTATATGGGCAAGATAAGTGGCTGTTGATGGCAAGATAAAAATCGATTTGTCTAGTCGGCTTTAAAACGAAAGCAACTTTCAACTTATCCTAGATTATGTTTTCTTGTTGTTGTGGAAAAATGATTAAAAATGTTACATTTTTACCTCTTCAAGACGAAGAGCAAGATTCAGTTGCCTCTGCGTGTAACTTTCCACTCGCTTATGTTGCTTTCGCTAAAAATAACATCATGACTCTTGATGCGCTCCCTGTGACAGACTCACTGTCATCCCAATTCAGTCTGCCAAGCCACCCGTTGTTGGTTCCCATTCCCTTCACATTTGCTCTGCCTGCTGTCACACCACACCAAACGAAGACGCTGCTGTCATAAACTGGAGAGGCAATTTTATTAAATTATATTGTGGCTCGTCGCACATTCTTCCGCAGATTCGCTTACAAACAACTCAAGTTGTGAGGACGATAGAGAAGATCCATAGTACGGCGTGACACTGACAAATTGCTGACGATATCCAGGCGTAACATGAATAGTGGCCCTTCGATCGTCCACCCATCAATACTGCCGGCAATTGTCGGGATATTATTGTCAGGCGAAAAGTTAGACACTATAAGAAGATATTACAATTTTTATTTCATTATTTCCTTCCCAAGCAGATGGAAGCAATCTTGGTCGATCCTTTGAACTTATCATCCTATTTCTTTGATTTACCATTTTTTCCCCCGGAGGAAAAACTGATGTCGAACAACATTTCAATAATTTATGGTTATCGGTGTCATAACAGTGAACCAAATGGTGGTATTCTGGAATGCAAGTCATAAATTTCCCTTCCCTTGCAGTTCGTCGCTTTGCATTCAGAGAGAGCAGATTGATTTTAAGCTGGGCAAGACAAATCTCGCTAAACATGTAAAAAGGGCCCATGTGCCATATGTAAACAAGCCACAATTTCACGTTTTTCAATGAATACAAGCTTAATCTACTCGTACAAATAAGATTTTTTGATAAAAAGTGAATTCTTTTATCAATAAATCTTATTGGTAAGAGCAGATTGTATTGATCAAAAAACGAGAAAATTTGGCTTGTTTACATATGGCATATGGGCCCTTTTCACATGTTTGGCGAGAAATGCGGAAATCTGAACAAATTAAAACTGATGTAGAATCCAAGCTTTGAGCGAAAAGAGCTCTGATGGTATCCAGAGCAAGTGAACTTTTTTCTCTTTCCACCACGGATTCCCCTCACGCTTCGTTTTCATGGAAACGATGATAGACGAACAATTTCTACGAAAATCAACTGGCAGTTGAAGTTCACTTCAGACTAGATTAGATTACGAACATCTTACAAAATTTCGCCCGCACACCACACTCTCCTCCACTGCAACATAATCCCATAAGTCTATTGTGGTGTGTGGCCCGGAAATCTTCATCCCTCTTTGTCCGACCTTTTCCGCAGCCGTTGTCAGGCCTTCGAAACAACTAGAAAACGTTGAACGGCATGAAGGGTCGCAGCTCGACATTGAACCTACGGGCAAGGCAAACCATTCTCTCTGTGATGTTTGGCGTCAACACGAGTTGACAACAAAGCCGACAGCTGTTGATGGGAAATATATTTTGCAAACACATGTCGTGATGGAAAATTAATTTGTGTCAAACGTGTCCTTTAGGGCCGGCAAAGATGTGAGGAACTTATGGTTCGAAGCTTGTGGGCTGATAATATTAATGAATTTTGTGACTACGAGTGAGAAGCTTTCTGGGCAACGCTGCGAATTAGGAATTTGAGTTTTGCACAGGTAAATTAAAACTTTCATAAAAAATTATAGCAAACAGTGAACAGTAGATGGTAAGAAAAACGAAAAAATAAATCCAAGAAAAACTACAACCAGGGATTATAAAACAAAAGATAGTCCAACATATAAACAGTGAAGAAAAAACTGACAAAACGACGAAAAAAACAGAAAAGAAAAACAGAGGAAATCTATTAAACATTCTAACAGAAACAGATAAAAGAGAAATAGAAACAAAAAAAAACAGATAACAAAATAAATAAAATAAAATAAAAAATTAAATTAAATAACACTGGTCAACGCTGATTTACTAAAGCTGAAAAAAATAACTGTTATTTTACCATTCCTGTGAATTTTGTTTCCAACGCGAACGTTAACCGTGCGCCTCCTTTTACTATTGAATTGGTGAAGACGCAAGGTTAACCATTCGACGGTTTTCTAGATAACGAGTTTAGGAAGAAATTTTTATCTAAAGTTCGATATAAGCTTTGATATAGTATTTTAGAGAAAACTTTCTTTTACAAAAATTTCCAATTCGATGGAGCGCTCATTCTCCTGTAATCACATATTAGAGTTCGTTTCGATTAAATTCAACTTCAACAACAATAACAGAGTAAACAATAACAATATTACAGAAGGATTATTAAACCAAAACACAACGAAAAAAAAATCACTTAATCAAAATAAGAAAAAGAAAATCAAGCAATTGTAAAAAAAAGAAACAGAAAACTACAAAGTCAGAAACAAAAAGGAAACAGAAAATGAAAAAAGGGTAACAGGAAAACAACGAATAGTCAAAAACTAGGAAACGAAAAAGGTAGATGTACCACGCAGAAACCACGAATGTAGACAAACCAAAACACTAGAAAACAGTGAAGAGTGGAATTACGAAAAACGGAAAAATAGGTCAACTGGAAAATAAAAACAGAGTGAATACGAAACCAGGTATATGCACACTGTAAAGAGGAATATTCAAAAAATCATATAAAATCAGAAAATACAAAATCAAACAATATCCCAGAAAAAAAGTACACCTGGAAAACCACAAATAAAATAAACAGAGAACCAGAAAACACAAATTATTCATTTATATTTATTGAAAATTCAAAAGATATACAAGAAATATGAACTGAAAAAAATACAAATACGGAAAACATATGAAACAAAGCAGTTGGAATAAACAAAATAGTAAAATGCAGTAATAAAAAATATAGAAAAACAGCAGAGTTAAAAAGCTGTCAGAAAACCGAATGTAGAAAAATAGTGGCCGAAAAAATCAAGAAGAGAAAGATAAAACACAAAAACAGTCGAGATAAAACCAAAAAATCAGAAAAGCAATAAAATAGAAAAACATAACTGCAAAAAAAAACAGAGTAAAGTAGGCAACTCATTATACACAAAAAAACGGGAGAGCAGAAACACTTGCAACAAAATAAAAGAGAACAACATAAAACCAAAGTAACACAAATGAAAAAACGGAAGGTATTAAACATTAAAAGCTACCTGAAAACAAAAGCTTCAAATTCAGAACTTAAAGTGATAATAGACTAACGAAATAACTAAATACAAATAAAATAAAAGTAAGCTGTTAGTATAACAGACAGAACCAAGAAAACAGACATTATGAAAAACAGAAAAAAGCGGCAGAAGTGAACAGCAGCGGTAAATAGAATCAAACTACATAACACATTAAAAACAATAAAACAAAAAGCATATAAACGAAGAAACATAATACAGGAAAACTATGAAAAACGAAAAAACAGCAAAACGAAAGAATAAAACAATAGGGCAAAATACCCGAATGGCCATTATGGTTAAAAGGTCTCAAATAAAAATTATCAATCAATCAAACAATAGGGCAAAATATCAGGAAACTAGTAATCATTAGGAAATCACCAATAAAACTGTCAATTAGATAAATATATACATACGAGGAAAAAAATGAGAAAGTAGGAGCGCTGTAGTGTGTAGTGATGTAGTGTAGTGAACAGATCTTGTTGAAACAAAAATATTACATGGAATCAGAAAAACAAATAAAAAAATTATAGAAAAACAAAAAAGGATAACAAAAAAATAGTAAAACTAAATGGAAAAATAACAGGTAAATAGACTATCAAAATAAAATAATAACAAATAAACAGTTGAAATGTGGAACATGAAAAGGAAAAAAAACATAAAACAAAGAAACACAAACAGTACAAACATTAAACCTAAATAGCAAACGGACAGACCAATAGAATAATAGAATAACAAAATCTCAAAATAATAAATACACACAACTACAGAGAAAAAATCACTCAATCAATATTGCAAATAAACAACCATGTAGTAATGCAAAAAAAAAAGAAAACTGCAAAGTTTCCAATAAAGAAAACAAAACTGCTGGGAAATAAAAAAGATTAAACAAAAAGGGAAAAACATAAAAATAGTTCAACTAGAAAATTAAAACTTATAAAAAGCAGAGTAAATACGAAATCTGATATATGCACATAGTAAATCGATACGTTGAAAAAAGAAAGAGAAAATATAAACATAAAAAAAATCCTTGTATAACAGTAAACCTGGTTAACTTACAAATAAAACAAGAAGAGAAATGCAAAACACAAAGTAACATTTGAAAAATCAGAAAAACAGGGAAAATAGGAATCCAAAAGTTGGAAACATCACAATTTAATCAGAACAAAAAAAATACAAAGAATGAACAGGAAACATAAATCTAAAAAGGAAACAATACAGAGATTTCTTTTTTTGTAAACTAAAATATAGATAAACAGCAAAATCAAAAAGCAAGTCCATTGAGCAGACAGTATGTGAAGTAGAGAGAGCGAAGAATAAGCGAACTGGAAATACGATACAGATTTGGAAAAATATACCGCATCCCGACGGGACATGAACCCGCCATCTCCTGTCTTCGGCATGGTGTTTTGACCAATTAAGCTACGGGGGACGGTGGTACTGTTCCACAATCTACATCGTATCACATTCCACTGCCGACTTATTCTATTGATCATCCCTAACTACATACTGCTGTGCAAGCGTTATTTTTTTATAGACTGAAAGGAATGTCAAAACACCATGCCGGAGACAGGGAGATTGCGGGTTCAGGTCCCGTCGGGATGCGGTATATTTTTTCAAATCTGTATCATGTTTCCAATTCGCTTACTTTTCGCTCTCTTTACTTCACATACTGTCTGCTTAATGAACTTGCGTGTTAACGGAAGAAGCCGTTGTTAAAAATAGAAATTTAGTTCAAGAACCATCAATATAAAAAAAATAAATCAAAGAAAACCGAAAAACATTGAACGTAAAATTAAAAACAGAAAATCAGAAGTACAAAGAAATGAAAATAAACAGAAGAAACAGGTATATTCAATATTAAAAAATTCCAGGAAACAAACCAATTGAAAATTACAAGCTCCAGAATTGAAACTCGTAGTGATAACAGAATAACGAAATGATTGAACGACAAATAAAATAGGGTTAACGTAATGTATTAGTACATATCTCAAAAACGAAGAAAACAGACATAATAAAAAAAACTAAAAATTGGCAGCAGTGAACAGCAGCAAAACAAAGAAAAAAGTAAGAACAACTGCAGAAAAACTAAAAAAAAAGTCGAGACTAAAAAACCGGAAACAGACAGACAGCAAACAGGAAATTAGAAACACACATGCAAAAAGCAACAAAAACAAGAACATAAAAAAATCAACGAAAAAAGTGCATTGAAAACGTAAAAACGGGAGAACGGAAACACGTGCAGTGAAAAAAAAGGATACATGAAAAAATAACAGAAAAATAAACAAGCTAATAATATAAACCCCAAAATCTACATCCAAAGTGATAACAGAATAACAAATAAAACTGGCAAAAGGAAAACGTAAAAATATTAAAAATAAATAAAGATACAAATTAAAACAAAAATACGGTAATAATACGAAAAAAAATTAAAATATCAATCAAAATAACTGATATACAATCAAACTAATGAACAACGATAAACATGAAACAGGAAACAAAAACCAAAACAGATATCAGAAACACAGGAAACCGATGCTGTAAAAAAACCCGGAAACAAATGACATTGAATTGTAATACCGGAACAAAAGAAATTCAGAACAGCATAAAATCTAACAAAGAAAACAAATAAATGGAAAAAAATAATAAAGAAAAGAAAGCTGAAAACTGGACACTATGAAAGCAAAAAAAGTTTAAACAGAATTACAGAAGAATACAAAACTAAAATGAAACAAGAACAACAGGAAAATAGAAGACAGAAAACTAAAAAACAATTGAAAAAAAAAAGAAACCATAAAACCCGACTAGCGGAGAACAGAGCAGCACTATAACAGCAAAATTTAAAAAAAATTCAAAAAACAGTTAGAGGGAAAAAAAAACTTCAGAAAACCTGTAGAGTACGATAAATAAAAAATCAGAAAAGTGAATAGTAAAACACGAAGCTCAAAAACAATAAAAATAAAGTTACCAGAAAAAAAACAACAAGAAACAGCCAATCTGAAAAACAGTAAAACCGTGTACTCCAAAATCCAAGCCGCCAGCGATAACACAGTAACGGAATAGTAGAGTAAAAAATAATAGAGGAGTAAAGGTCAACGACCAGGCAAGAGTACTAAAATTGAACAAAAGAAAAGAAATAGATTAAAAAAAACAGAGAAACTAGTAAACGAACCATAATTAATAAAACTGATAAGTGATAAAAAAATTAAAAAGGAAACAGCACACAAAAAAGAAAAAAATACATACATTGGACAGATGATATAAAACAGTTGGAAAACGTAGGACAATGAAAATGAATAACGGAACAACAGAAATACAGAGCAACATTAAATCTAAACATACGGAAAAAAATAAAAGTAAAATAATAAAGAGAAAAAAATTTAAAATTTAAATTATAGAAGGAAAGAAATACAGAAAATAAAATAACAGTAAAATTCAAAAACAAAATAGAACAAAAAGGAACAACAGAAAAACGAAAGCCTGAAAACTGAAAAACAATTGAAAAAAAAACACAAATTCAAACATGCACAGAACAGAGTATCACTAAAACAACAAAACAGAGAAAAAAACATAAAACCCAATATAAACAGACTAATCCAAAAATAGAAAAATAACGCAAAAACAATAAACAGGAAATAGCACACCTGTATCCAAAAATCCATGGAGCTGCGTAGTTGCAACGGGAAATACTCCGCTTTGTAAAGCGAATGGTCGTAGGTTCGAATTTTAGTAGAATCAGGCTACTCGATGTCAAAAAAAGGCACTCCACTATTTACCTTTCTTCTACGTCGCATTCTATAATAGCTTTGCGTGACTTCAACTTAACAAAAAATAAGTCCCTTTCATCAATAAAACTGGCCAGAGGAACGCAAGACGAAACTTCTTTAATCAGAATCGATACACAATAACGGAGTAACAGAGAAATAAAGGACGAATAAAGGTCAACGACCAGGAAAAAGTACTAAAAGTGAAAAACGGCAAATGAAAATAAACGAAAATAGAAGCAGCAGAAAAACAAGTAAAGGAATAATAAAGCATCAAACCAATAAATAGTGTTGAAAAATTAAACAGGAAACAAAAAACAAAAAATCTGAAACAAAGTAAAAGGGTTTGAATAATAAAAGAATAAGAGAGAAAAGACTAAAAATTGTATTATAAAATCAAAAAAGCAGAAAACAGAATAACAGTAAAATACGAAAACATAAAAACAAATGGAAACAGAAAAATGGAAAAACAAAAACTTAAAAACAAATGAAGAAGAAAAATACAAAACCAGTCATGCGGAAAACACATGAAGGCGAAACAGAAAAAAACAGTTCGAAAAATATATAATTAGAGAAACGAAAATACAAAATACCGGTAAATCAGACAAGCTCAGTAAACAGACACAAACAAAAAAAAAACACTAGAACAAATGATTAGGAAAACATGAAATTGAAAAACAACAACATAAAAAACAGAGTACCGAACGAACCAAAACAACCCCTCAACATTCCTAATGAACAAAAAATTCTAGAACAAAAAGAAACCTGTACTCTAAAATACGAATCAAAAGAGATATCACAATAACAAAATAGAAAAATGAAGTATATAAAAACCAAAAGAAAAAACAGTAAAGACAAGAACAAGGAAACAGATATAACAAGTACACAAACAAACAAAATTTTCCTGAAAATACTAAGATAAAAATACAGAAAAAAGCAACCAGAAAATTTGTTAAAATTGAAACAATGTGTAACTAAAACAAGTCAAGTAACTAAACGAAGTCAAGTAACTGAAAAAAGAGAACAGAATAACGAAAACCATGAAACAATAACGAAATGTTACATCAAAAATAAAGAAACGAGTAAAAAAACAGATATTTTCAGATGAACGAAAAAATTAAAGAACAGCACATACTAAAAACTTAAAATGAACAACATCAACACTCAATTACAAAAAAACGCTACTTTATTTAATTAGTTAATGACAATAAACAGTAGAAAAAAAGCAGATAAAAGACAAATAAATAAACAAAAGCACTCAAGCACTGGAATTAATCATTTGAAATAACAAATGAGCAGTCAAACAGATAGAAAATAATGCACAAAAAACAAACAAGTGAAAATCAAAAAGCACAGAAAATAGATGAAATGGAGCATATGGAAAACAGTATAAATTATCAACCGAAAATGCTAAATAACAGAGAAAATGTGAAACAGAAAACGACAAAACCGAAAAGTAGGACTGAACGAAAAATACATCTCAAAATAGTGCACACAAATAAAACGTAAGGAAAACAGAGGACCAAGGAAAAGAAAAGAAAAGAAAAAAAAACAACCTGAGTGGAAAACAGAAAAAAAAAACAATATATATGAAATTTTAAAAACAGAGAAAAACAGGATAACACAAAAACGACGAATAAAATGTGAAATCTCTGAAACAAATCCGAATGAAAACTGATGTCCGTTTTTCCTGGTTAAAAAGACAATTTTTTCTCCTTTTGCAATAGTGTTGCCTGTTTTTTCCGTTTAATCACATAATAACTTTTAATCGATGATTTGTAAGCTTGACGAAAACATCAAAAACGTATTGTTTTGCATTGGAATGAGTTGGCCTAAAAAACTTACGTTTCCCTTCTTGAAGCGGCTAAAGCTGCGAATAGTTGTTTGTGAGCTGTATTGAGGACAGGTGCGCTGGGCGTGCGCAAGGAAACATCATATTATGTGCAACAATAGAAGCAGAGAAAGCTTTCATTTCGCCATGTCGTGTGCGGAAAAATGAAATACAATTTTTTTTTTTTTTTTGAATTAAGTATACCGTCGAACAAAACAATTCAAAACAAAATAGCGGCGTAAGTGCAACAAAGAAAAAACGAAAATGAAAAGGAAAAACCCACGAATTTTTAATAAAAAACTCAATTTTGGGGAATTATTTAAAAAAATGGTAATACTGTTGAAAAGAAGAAAAGTTTTTTTTGGATTTTTCGTTAACCACGGAAATCCAAAAAATAATTTTTGGGATGTTCTTTAGGGTTGTTCTCTTCTTATGAAAATAGAGAAGTTTAAAAGTATTTTCGTTAAAATCTCGAGATCAACTCATATTATCTCAGGGTGATATGTTTTTTGTACGTAATTTTTTTTGAGGAACATGATTAAACTATCAAAATCAAAATAAAATTGACTGCATTTGCCAAAAAATGCAAATCTCATTTTAAAATACAAAAATAAACTATCAGGCAACAATTCCGATCAAAAATGATTTTTTTTGCTCTATTTTTACAAAAGTCTGTAAATTGTAAGAACAAAAAAAGAGGTTTTGAACAAAAAATGCGTTATTTTACAACAACGCACAGAGCAGGGGTAATCTAGTCGATATCAAAATTGGAATTTTTCCAAAGTGACACTAGATGAACTTTAAGCAAAATCTGTGATGGTCGTTAACAAGTTAGTGCTTTTTCGTGATCACTTCTTATGGTTTAACCCTTTTGCATTGTCTCTGTAAAACATCTGTTCAATTGTAGAGTTTCATCGAGATTGATTAAAGAAGTCTCCTCGTACGTTGTTTTAGAGTTAGGTGATATTTTCTTATTATTTCTCGAGGTTAAAAAGCGCCATTGAGAAATAATCTTTTACATTTATTTGGAGGTTAACTTGGACAATACACGACTTGGACATAAAACAAGAACATCGACTCTCGATGTAGCGTAGAATAGCTTCATTCATACACATATTATTAAAACAATTAACATTTTATTGGTTAAAAAAATTATCACGCCATGAATCAACCACTTTCCAATATTCCAACGATCTGCCTCTCCATCGAATTACCCTACTTTAGGCCAATTTGCTTGTCCTCTTAAGTGGTATCCTTTATATCGCAAACATTCATTCGGAAAGTATTCACCAAGATGTAGTGCTCTTTGTGCAAAAAGAGAACAAAAACCACAGCCAGCGAGTTGTGGTAATCCATACTTAACGGCATCGACATCTTGTTTTCCCCCGTTCAGCGAGTGATGTTGGAGGGATTATGGTTTCTCTCGTTGATGGCAAGCAAGCCAAACGACGATCCATTTTCACGTTGGCTGTTGGTCGCCACTGATTCGACGGTGTGAACATCGAAATCAGATTAACCCCATTGCAGGTTCGTGTTTACCAAGTTTTACCTTGCGAGCAGTGCAAATAGTGCTCGAGCAATATAGCAATAAATTCGAGCACACGATGGGGAGGGAATCGATTAACCTAATTAGGAGAGAGCCTTGTTGCAAACTTTTCTGCTGTCTTTATAGAACTTAAATTAGGATCTTGGGTAGATTACCGAAAACTGCGGAAAGTTGTTCCAGTTAATTGATGTTATGAAACTTTCGTCGATATACGGTGTATATATCACATAAGATATGAGTTTTAATTTAAGCTTTCGCAAAATAATTGCCAGCAAGACTGAAACAATGTTTCTACATCTTAACGATGTTACCAGCACGTGGAAGCTGTTTCTTCTGCGCCGAGGAAAATATAGTTTTCAAGCACCAACCTTCCTCATCCAGTAATATGTTGTCCGGTTTGATATCCCTGTGGAAAAAAGAGAAACAAAGAGCACGTTAGAGGGAACGCAAACAAGCTAAACTCATGCATGAATAAGTGATAAGTATAAGATTGTGTCTGAAAACAAATGAGGTAATAAAATGAGTATAAATTTTTCAGGATAACGAGGACTGCGGTAGATCGCCGTATACGTAGCGCAAACGTTCCATATTCCGCATATGAGCAAAATCATCACAACGGAGACGCCTGGTCGGTTCTGCTATTGGCGAATGAATTTGGTGTCCCACAGCGCAAAAACTTCCCCGCAGCGTGGTGTGCATTTGCATTAACGTCAACTTAAGCCCTGTCGACCTTAATGGTAAAATATTCATCCGTGTTAGTTATCCAACGGAGAATGGAACAGCCAACTTTTTCGTTAGCTGTGCTTCTGAAACGTCCCTAAATAAGCTAGAGCAAGGTATGTTGCTTAAAGCGTTTCAATAAATTTTAAGTTCATGTATAGTCCGACCAACTTTATGATGAAATGCAAACACATACACTGTCAGCTAGCGAAACAAAGAAGAGCTAGTTCTACTGGAGAAATTTGTGTAATTTGAGCTCTGGTCTGCTGACCAACCTGTTTGACCTCGTAAATTCCATAGTCATAGTGGGAGCCGGAAACACATCCCGTCTGATGGAGAGAAAGACCGTGAGCATTGCATTGGAGGCATAAATATTTGACAAGCACTTCTCCAGTACTTACAGCTGCTTTGCACAGAAGAATTTGGTACTCTTGCAATAATGGAAACCAACGGCAAATACCACTTCCGTAAACATCCGTTCACAATAGTGCTCGAGGCTCTCAAGGGAAGCCAAGAGAAAAGTACTTGTTGGAAATTTATCCACTTGATTTTGCTGGAGACTGTACTGTAACTAGTTAAAGTTTACTATTATACCTCTGCTATTATTATACAGTCGACGGTGGCGGTCAAGTTTGGCACCACTTTCAAGTTAGAGACTGGCTGTTTGCAGCATGTGAAATCAAAGTTTAAACTGTGTAACAATCTATATGTAACATTGTTGAGGCGGGATCCCGAGCAGAAGAATTAATTAATTAAGGTAGCCTAGCTTCCAAAAAAATGTAACCCGTTGAAAGTTGTCTGCATCGAAAACCCTTTAGTTTTATAATTACCAATAGTGTGCAAGGTGCGAACGATTCATTTTTTTAAAAATCAGTTCTTTGATTGCCCTCTGTTAATTCGTTTTCTTTTAAACATTCCGGTGTTATGCAATGATTTCATTTGTACAGTTTGCCTACTTTTTTGACGGCTGTAGTTATTCGCTTCCTCCAGCAAAGTCGTTTCAGCATAATGCGGTCTAATTAAGTCATCACTTCCGTGATTGTGAACTTATGCGAAGCGATTTTTGTGTGAGAAGCTCTTTCGATATCCTATTCAACGACACTGCACAGAAAAGAGCCGAGTAGATTCAAATGAGGGCAACTAGACGGACAAACTTCCTTCTCCTAAAACTCTGTAACATTTCTCGGCCATTCCTGTATTTTCTTAAGGCCTGTACTCGAAAAAACCCACCAGACAAAAGTGTTCGCCAAAAATTTACTTGAAACTTTCATTATTTCATTAAAGTTAGGATTATGTTTCGGCATAATTCCTTTTTGAAGTTTTTTTTCCATCACTGAAAGCCCGCTCTTTCTCCTGCGGACCCCTCATTACATTTTGTGCAATGGTGAAGCCGACCTTTTGGTCACTTCGATCCATTCTGTCATGAATCTCAACTCGTTCTCAAATACCTTGAACGAAATTCGAGCTCTCTCTTGAGCTTTGGTGAATTTGGGGAGTTGGCGGTTTTTGGTTTTGTATCAATCCAGCGTCGATCGCGAGTAATGGCATGATGCCAGGTCTGGCCAAAATAATGACTCGCCTCCTTTGGACCGCAGGAAGGGCAACAGACGCTTCCGGAGGCACTCGGTGCGATAAATTTCGCTGTTGATGGTACCCGTTGTGATGAACAGTTTACTCAGTTTACCGCTTTGGCGTAGGGCATGCCAGAGCAAGTATTTTTTGGCGAATTTGTACACTTTCTTCTTCTTTATATCTTCCGGAACGTAGAACTCCAGTCCTGGTATTCGTCATCCGCTATCAAGCGCATCCGTTTCGTTAACCACTCTCGGTACAGCTTGAACGAACCAGGCGGAACTAGGTGACGCCCAGTTGTCTTCCGATCCATCTCAAGGTCGCAGTCAGATTTCCCATGAGGACGCGCAAAATTCTCTAGCGATTTTCTTCTTGTTTCCATGACATCTCAATAACCATTGAACCGATTATTGTGAAATTTTGCACACGTAAATACTACACTCTAAACTTGTTTTACCCTAATTTTTATAAATTTTTACCCTCGAACAAAAATGTTTCACACGTATAATCGAATGCTCTTTCCCAGGCCTTCTTAATTTTAAATACTGTTGATCTCGACCCGTTCATTGGTTGACTAATTTCATTGACGCTCTTCTCGGCGTGAAGAAAAAAAAAAAAAAAACAACCAGAAAATGAATACATATTGCTTTTCGATTTAGTTGCTTGTTAACTTCTGTAGATAATCAGGGGCGCTACTGTTCTGTTTTCTTCTTTAAGGGAAAATTGGACGCCACTGACCGGTTCTTGGAGTACTGCAATGCGTCCATACTCAGTTCGGAAAGATTAGATCTGATCGGAAAGAAAATTATTCGAGGGAAGCACTGATAGAGTTTTATCACAAGCATAGAATCCACCTCGACTCCACGGCCGGATATTCACCACAACAATAAAGAGCGGCGGAGCGCCGCAACCGGTACATCATTGAAATGTGTAGGTGCATGCTGACGGATGCCGGAATGTCTCCGAGATCCTTTTTTTTCATTTTGAGGGAAAATTTACTACCAAACACTTGAGAGACCAATCAGGTAGTGTGGGGTCTGACCCACTAAAAACCCTCCAGTCGCCAGCCCATAATACTCCCCGGAACGACCGCTGCTTCTGTCTGTGCCTGTGCAACTTGCTGGCTCTATCAAGTCTCCTAGCTAATAAACTACCTAACCTGAAGACTGGCGGTTAGCTAACACTGGCATGTCGGTGGTAAACCTGTCGCTCGCTTTGCAACTCTAGGACTATTGGAGAGGCGGCTGCACACACTGATCATCGATAGTGTTCTTCTGGTACCTCGTATGCCCCTTGTGTCACGTTGGTCGAAGCATTCTACGTCCTCCCTAATGGCTATGCTGATAGGCATCATGCCGGACAGGACGCAGATTGCGCCGTATGACACTGTGCGGAACGCACTCGCAACCCTCAGGCACATGGGCCGTAGGTACTTTCCAGTTTGCCACGATAACTGTTAGTACTTAGCGCTTTGGACCACACTGGGCCTCCATACCTAAGTATGGATGAAACCACGCTGGCAAGAAGTTTACGCTTGCTGCCATTCACTGCTGAACTGTTCGACATCATTCGAGATAGCAAGCATGACATGTTTCTTAAATGTGAGCTTATCGTGAACCATAACACCCAAGAGCTTTAAAGATCGCTTTGAGGTAATAGTGCAGTCTCCGAATCTGACCACTGCCTGTCGCTCTGATTTGTGATTATTCACAACCGTGACCTTCGTCTTATGGAGCGCTAGCTCCAGTTCCCTGGAGTGCATCCCAGCTTCGACTTTGCGTATACAGTGCGCGGCCGTCAACTCCTCGATCGACTCGCCGTAGACCTCTAGCGTTATGTAGTCTGCAAAGCCGGCGATCACAACTCCTACAGGGAACTTGAGTTTCAACACCCCGTCGTACATAGCATTCCCCAACACTGGGCCCAGGATAGAACAGTGAGGAACTACTGCGGTAATTGGGACTCACTTCTGACCCTCCTCCGTATTGTAAGCAAGTACTCGATTTTGGAAGTACTTCCTTACTTTTACTTTGTTGGCTAACGGACCGTTAACCGGTCTAGGGCCGAACGAATTAGAGATGTCCAGCTTCTTCTGTCTGGCTGCCCAAGCCACTCTCCAGTCTCCTCGTACACCAGCAGATCGTGCATCTTCTTCCACCGCGCACATCCACCGCGTGCGAGGCCTTCCACGGAGTCGACGGCCTCTTCCTGGTTCTCTACTGAATACAGCGCTAGTTTTGTACGAATTCGCAAACTACGGGACCTTGGCTGGTTACGCAGTCCGTAGAAAGCCCTGTTCGCAGCTGCAACTCGTCGTTTCACTTCACGGCTCATATCGTTGTTACATGTCACAAGCTAACCAAGATAAACGAATTCGTCAACCACTTCAAATCGTTCCCACCGATCTCCACCTCAGCACCAACACCACGGGGACTCCCACGCTCTCTGCCAGCTACTATTTATTTCTTTTTTGCAGAGTTAATGACTAGTCCCAATCTCGCTGCTTCTCTCCTAAAAGGTACGAAAGCCTCCTCCACGGCCTTACGGTTGATACCGATGATATCGATGTCGTCCGCAAAGCCAAGAAGCATGTGAGATTTCATGATGATTGTACCTATTTAAGCATCGTCTACCCTCCAGTTCAATATCAGTCCTGAGCTATGGAACGACACATCGATGATCGACTTCGCACTATTTCTGCTGTAGGTATGTACATTTGATCCCAATGTTGCTGAAAGTTTCCAACTAGGTGTTTTCTTTCTAGTTCGAACAGCGACTTCCCCACTCAACAGCCCAAACGTTAAAGTGACCCGCCACCACCAACGGCACTAAGCCCGTCAGCTTCTGGACCCTTTCGGAGGCGGATTGACTCAGTGGCCACCTCCACCCTGCACTTATCTTTGAGGGCTTGTGCAGCAGCGCACCCCTCGGTGATTTCATCCAGGTTTTTAAGCTGGAGAGTGAGTGCCCGAACCTGCACCTCTTTGCCAAGGACTTGCTAGGCTACCACTTCGTAGGAAGCGCCCTTGTTCTGCGCATCCTTTTGGGTCTTAAAAATCATCTCGCAAGTGCGAGATCGACGGATGGTCCGCGCATCCGCTCCCAAATTCTTGAGCTTAGTTTACTTCTCATTTTCTTCAAGACTTCAGCGTACTTAGACCTGTCAGTCTTGAGCATGAGGGTGTATTCCCTGCTCCTCGCCTTGTTGTCCTTTGGCGGATATTTTTTTCGCCGCGCTCCGTCTAGATGCCTTTTCCTTCCTGGCGCCTGTTTCCTACTAAGGTAACCCATGGGTTTTCCACAGTCACCGCTCTGGTCGATGTTCCAGCCAGAAAGGCTAGCTCCACCAACCGCTTCTCGCGGCGAATGAAGGGCATAATGAGGCTTTAGCCCTAGCTACAAGTTCGGCGTACTCCTTTTGTGCTTCGTCGATGATAGCCCAAAGCAGGGGGAGACCCTGCTTCAGATCCCTGGAACTCGATGATAGCATCGAGCTGTTCGGAAAGCGCTGCCACCCTAGGCCGCCTGTCCCTGCTCTTGTCAGAGGCCTTGACTACCAAGGGACCACTGACCGTTATATCCGTTGTGGAAACTGGCGTGTTGGGTTCTTTTTCTGTGGAGGCCGCTGGATGCCACCTCACGCGAAGGGATTAGATAGTCCATTCTCCATTCTTCGTTGATTGGGCCCCCTTCCGGCCGCAATCCTCGTCCAAAATGGAGTAGTCGCCTATTTGGTCCCATAGTGGTCTATGCCGAAGCAGTAAGGTCATGGCCAGGGTAGGTCGCCTACAGCGCCTTTTCAGCAACTATGTCACCCCCGATCGGCGTAAGTCAGGAGAGAGAATATGTTCCTAAGATTATTTCCCACCATCTCATCCTTCTCCTGTTTGATTTCCACCAGGCAGTGAACGCGGAACGTACTAGAAGGCCTGCTAGGTTTAACGTCGATGCAGGTGCCAGCCCAGAGAAGTGGTACCATAAAAAAATCCGACTCAGATCCGTTTTCTACACTACCAGTTGCCATGTTTGGTACCTTATTGGCATCGACCCTAACGGGTGGGCTAGTGCATTTTAGATGGTGGGAGCGGCACTACCGGGGTACTTGTGGCTTTTGCGAGTAGTCTACTGCCCAGCGTCCGACCCTCACCCTACACCCCTAGGCAACTGTTTCTCTTCAAAATCACCTACCATCACGTGCTTTGGAGATCACACCATAGAAGGTTCGGTGGTGGCGCAAGCCGAACGTTTCGCATTTGAAGGTGTTTGGCAGAGCATTAATCCATAGGCCAAAAAAAGCGTAGCAAACTTCAGGACAAGTCAAAAGAAATGATGTTCGTCGGATATTCTAGCAATCACAAAGCCTAACAAGCTAGTGATCAATCGGGACATTCGTTTTTTCGAGAAATAGTTGGTGCAACCCGGCACCGGCATTCACATGCTTGAGGAAGAATCGTATGAAGACCTTCTTTAACTGTTACTACCTACTACCTACTACTACCTACCTACTACCGCCTAAGGTGGCAAAAAGTCCCGAACTCCCAAATGAGAGTGAAAAAGGTAACGCAGATTAAAATTAAACAAACTGTGACGAATCCCCAAGCGAAGGAACCGGCCCACGAAGATCGAAATGGTTGAACAAAGGGGTGATGTTACAAAAATTCCACGAAATGCGAAATGTGGCCGTAGTAGCTGAGCCAAGTACCTAAGAAAGAGCCCAAAACAAACCTGGAAGCGCATTCTTGAAAGCAGTCATCAAGGATGAACTCCAATCGCTTCCAGAGAATTTTACTTGGACTACTGTAGCACTCCAGAAAGACGGAAGGTCGTCGGCTGTAGGTGGTTGTACAAGTAAAAATTTAACGAAAACAGACTAGTCACACCTGGTGTGAGCCTGGTCGCTCAAGGTTTCAGTCAGAAATTTTAAACTGACTGCAGCCAGGAGTTTGGTTCTGTGGCAAAACCAGTCACTCTTCGAACTTGGCTAACCATTGCCACCCGTTGTCAACTGAAGTGTCTGGAGAGGTTTGTTATCTAAAAAAGGACCTTTATGGATTGAAGCAGTCCGGCAAGGCCAGCTAGTGCAGCGACACTTCCTCTAGTGAAAAGCAACCTTTGTGTGGTAGCGGGTAGCATCAGTAGTGGATACACCACCCAGAAGTGAAAAATTGCCTCATTTTACAAAACACACTAATATTCTGTCAGTGATAACGCAAAGATGCGATCAGCATCATATTCGACATTGAATCAAACAACAAGCTGTCCTTTCTAGGATAAATTAGATACCTAATAATAAGAGTTTATATTTTCTCGTTAATTTATTACATTTTTCATTTTAAATGTTGAAACAGTTATAAACTTGACTTCATCCTCAGAATGAACTGAATTTCTTGTTCCTTCAGCAATATGCGGATAGCAGCTGCACCAACTACACAAGCGAACTAGATTCTGGCAAACAAAATTTCTGTTGGTTGTCTGATTCCAAGTGTAAAAACAGCCTTCCACTTTGTTATCAGAGTGCCTCATTGAGATTTGGTAATATTATTCTAATCAAATGTTTACAAAGTTTTAAAATATTTTGCTTTCTCCCATTCAATAAAACAGATCACGGTGCTCCCACAGACCGTTATTATAAAAAAAATGCACCAAGAATCTGAATACACCATTCGATTCATTATGATGCCCAGAATCTTTGGTCAAAATTTCTAAATCATCGTATGGTACATTTTTGAGTAATGCCCTTTTGAAGGAAAGTACAAAAAGTGATATAAAAACGACGAAATACTTATTGTAAAGCACGTTTTGAACCTTCCAAAAGAGTTTCTACACATTCCAAGTATTATATTTCAAGACATTAACAGTTGGTGGAAAGATTTATTTGGAAATCCCACAGTGCACAGTGGTCTAAACTCGAAAAATCGTGATCCTTTTAGATTTGAGTGCGAAAAATTGATTTTATGTACACAATGTATTCCGCAAAATTGTTTCATAGAACAAGGCCTTACTTTTGGCGTTTCTATTTTTTCGATCAATCCACCTAACAGTTAGATAAAAACAAATATTTTTCTACTTTTCAAAATACCAGATTGCTTCCTTCAGCAAATTTGTGGAAAATATTAAAAGAAAAATAATTGCTGAATACTGCGATGCCCTATCTGTACGTTGGACACGACAAAATAAAGTTTTTTAGAACACCCGTCCTTAAAATCAGTTTTTTGCCCATATTTTTTTCTGTGATTGTCAATGATTCTTCGAATTTAGGCCACTGTGCATTGTGAGATTTGCAATCAATTTTTTCACCAACTGTTAATGTCTTGAAATATAATATTTGGAATGTGTAGAAACTATTTTGGAAGTTATTTCATAAAATGGTAGTTCAAAACGTGCTTTACAATAAGTGTTTCGTCGTTTTTATATCACTTTTTTGTACTTTGGGACAAAAGGGCATTACTCAAAAATGTACCGTACGATGATTTTGAAATTTTGACCAGAGATTCTAGACGTCATACCGAAACGAATGGCGTACTCAGATTCTTTAGTGATTTTTTTTATAATAACGGTCTGTGGGAGCACCGTGAGATGATTCAATGCCTTCGTCGTACGCAAATTCACCGAATTCCCGCCGTCATGGTCTTGCTTAGTATTGATCGCCGATGATAAAAATAATTTATGATAAAGCTCAAAGACGTTCCGCAAGACGTTCTGATTGGCTAGAAAACATAAAAATGTCTAAAAGTAAACAAAGAGGTAGTGAAATATAAAATACCCTTTAATCCCAAGCAACGACGAGTGCTGCGAAAATTTGGAAACAAGCTACAATTTTTCATTTTTCCAGTTTGAGCTCTTAGGCAAAACATGTGTTTACCAGTGTTATTTTCAACAAAAGATGAACCACCAGTGGTGAAACTTATGATTACTCGCAAATGTTCCAGACGGTGAAGTACAACTTTAAGGCCTATGATTACACTTGTAAGGAATTATGATTGCTTTATAAATAATATTAGAAGTTATTTTGTCATCCTTTGAGTAATTACATTTCCTAAAAAATGTGAATTCAAGCAATATTTGCAACGCATTTCATACAGTAACTTTCGAGTCACAACCATCATTTTTTTTTTCACACAACATTTATTTGACACGGCACAATACAAATTAATGTTTTACGGAGCCAATTAAATCTAATGCCTTATGGTCTAAAATATCTTATAATCTAAAGGCAAATTTTGTATCCTCGCTGCCGACTACGAGCTGAAACTAAATCTATTACTAAAACTACATGGTTTTTTTCTTATCCGAGACTCGTTTCGCTGTTAAATGGGCACCTTGATGCTCTTCAAATAGCTATAAACAAGTAGCATGCATGGTAAGTTTCGCTGAGCGAGAATATCACAATCTGGCACATAGGGCTGTATTCCTCGGGCCCTGAGGGTATCCAAAAGTAGAGATCTGGCGCCGCAGAATTCAGCACACACCCAAACCACGGGTTCAATGTCTTGGTACCCCAATCCACAAACGCAATGATTACTGCTCGCCAGCCCAATACGCAGGAGATGTGCATCTAACCCATAGTGGTTGGACATAATCCGAGACATCAACAATATCGCACGCTAGCCTGGGGGCTGATGCGGTCTCGATCAGCTAGATTAGTTGAGAGAATTCGTTATCATGCGAATGAAATCTCGTCCTACATCCAACCCACGAAACCAAGGTTTAGTGGAGAGCAACCATCATTGTCACAACCAGTCATTGTGGTGGATTTCATCAGTTGGTGGTTTGGTGCTAGTTTATATCATTGTTTATGTTGGTACAATCCCAATAATTAAATTAAATGTACATTTTTGCCACCAAAGGTATAAAATTGGTCCCAATGGCCGAATGTCATATACCACTCGACCCCTTTCGACGAACCGAGCATTTTCTGTATGTATGTGTGTATGTGTGTGTGTATGTGTGTGTGTGTATGTGCAACTTTTTTTTCTCACTCACTTTTCTCGGAGATGGCTGGACCGATTTTCATAAAATTAATTGCAAATGGAAGGTCTAGTGGCGCCATAGGTTGCTATTGAATTTTATTGTAATCGGATTTTTAGTTTAGAGGTTGTGTATCAAAATGTAAAAATCACGAAACATCAATATCTCAGAAACCACATAACCGATTTCAATAAAACTGGTTTTAAATGATCGGGCTGTCTTCAAAACCCTTAACTTTTAAATATCGTAATGATTGAATATGTGGTTCAAGAGTTATGTAAAGAAAAGTTATCCTGAGGTTGTTTAAACTCACTCATTTTTCTCAGAGATGGTTGAACCGATTTTCACAAAATTAGTGTCAAATGAAAGCTCTAGTTGCCTCATAGATTGCTATTGAATTTCATTGTAATAGGATAGTAACTTTGTCCGTTGTTCATAAAAATGTGAAATCACGTTATAAAAGCAAAGCATATATCAAAAACTGCTTGAACTCACTTACTTTTCTCAGAAATGGCTAGACCGGTTTTCACGAAATTAGTTGAAAATGAAAGGTCTAGTCTTATTACTTTGCCTGTTATGTTTAAAAATGTGAAATCCAGCTTTGAAAAGAAACATATTCCGAAGACTACATAAATTCACTCACTTTTCTCAGAGATGGTTGAACCGATTTCCACAAAATTAGTGTCAAATGAAAAGTCTAGCTGCCTCATAACACCCTATTGAATTTTGCTGTAATCGGACTGTAACTTCGTCTCTAATGTATCGAAATGTGAAAATCACGAAACTTTATTATATTAGAAACTACACAACCGATTTAAACAATATTAATATCAGATGAACAGGCTAGTTAAGGGTTAACTGATGAATTATGATTGAACACGTGGTTTCAAAGTTTGGCTGCCCTATACGTTCCCTTTTCATTTGATTATAATCGAACTTAAGCAACCGTTATGTATTAAATCGTCAAAACAACGAAAGTCTGTTATCTCAAGTACTACACGACTTTTTTGAACATAAATGTGTCATACGAACGAGTCATCTCTCAAACTTACAAATAACAAACTTCATAACAATTTTATATATGGTTCAAAAGTTTCGGAAAGAAAAGAAATTCAAAGACTATTCAAAACTATACCTGCTTTGATCATGATTTAAGGGGTTATATACCTTTTTAGTTTTCAAAAAACCGAAAAAAAATAATTGTTTTATCTTCAAATACAACATCTTGAGAACATTTTCACAAATTTTCATAAAGATCTGAGCAATAGGAAGAGAGTTAGAGCGATTTGCAGCGCGCCTCGCCACGGCCGCATAAGCTAAACTTGAAACTTTACACGCGATTATCTCGGAATAGTGTTTTCCGAAAAATGACTTTGCCGTGATCCTGATTGCGGAAAAACTACTGAACCAATTTCCTTCATCTTTTTTTTTTAATTTTCGTTATTAAATTCGCCGGTCCTTGAACGATCGCTTTTTGAAAGATACAGTTACATTTTGCCGCCAAAAAATTTTTAATGCAATTTTTAGCGCTCAAAACGTGCATTTTTTGGGAAAAACGTTCCCGTTTGCACTGAAAACAAAATACTCATAAAAGCGATCGTTCAAGGACCCGGCACACTTCTAAACTAATGAAATAATATGAGTTTTTTGATTTCGGTTGACCCGCTGAGTCTCTATCAGGATCACCGCAAGCTTCTGCAAAAAAATAGCGTTTCGGGGAAACGGCCATTACTCCAGTAATAATTGGTATATCTCAAAATCAAACGTATTTTTTTTTTTGTTGATAAACTGTACTTTCAGAAAAACATTCCTTTGATGCAATGAAAATGGTGCTATGCACTTAAAAATAGATTCTAACTTCCCTCATTTTTCTCGACCAAAAAGGTATATAACCCCTTAAATGTGGTATCGTTCTATTTTAACGTTCCCGGTATCGCTCGTGATTAAATTGTTCAAAATTAAGAGTCATTTCTTATATTTCGCTATTTCTTAAGCACTAACATTACGTCAAATTTCATATTTTATACTTCAATTACAACATCAATATTTTGGAGCCCAACGAGTGAATATACCTTTATTAGATTTAAACAGCCATGTAAATCTATTTTTACAAATAATAAGTTTGAAAGAGAAAGGCTGAGTCTGACCGCTAGGTGGATTAATTTAGGTTTTTGAATCAATTTAGGTTCCAAAAATCATTTGTTTTTCAGTGTAGCATCTCATATTCAATATTGTTAGTCTATTTAAAATAAATATTCGGAATCTACTAACAGCCATTCATTAGCAGCTTTTCTTTAACTCTTGTCATTATTTGAATATATCAATTTGAAATAAAACTTTGAAAATTTCAGCTTTTATCAAATGTTGATTTAATTAAATTTTCAAAAAGGAAGTTTACAGAGATACTTAGTTAAGTAAAGCCTACTCACCCACGAAGTCTCATTTTCAAGTTTACCTCTGCTTTCTTATGAATTTCCAACAGCGAGCTCTCGATCCAGCATTAAAAAAAAATCATGTCATTTTACCACTGTCGCGTAAACAACCTTCGGATATTTTTCAACCTCCATTGCAGGAGCTGAAGACTAACTATGTTACGTATAGTTACCGAACAGGCAACAGGCAATTTAGTTTTCCAGTAGAAAACTTTCCAAAAGTGATTACTTTTTTACCCGCGCTTCTCCACTGAACGAATCACACTGGCCACCGGGGGCTCAATTGGCGCCACGAGTTGTAAATAAAACTTACGACCCAACGGCGAAGCCATCCATCTCTAGCTGCGAAGTCAAAGCAATGTAAGACCGCACGGAAAGGGCGCGCCACGGAGTAACAATTCCTATCAATCTTAATAGAAAAAGTATTACATTTTGCTCCAGCAGTTAGCGCCGAAGTTGGCCACTATTGCGGGGTAGATTTTCTTCTGGCTTTGCTGGCGCTCTGGTTCTTCGTTCCCACTAGCTTTGAACACTAAGAATGCGACCAGCAAGTTTACAGAAACCCGCGCGAAATCCCATTGAGGACGACTGTTGTTGCAGGATAACTTCTGCTTCAACGTCCCACCGGCCTCCTAACCGACCCTGGCTAATGCATTGTTCGGCAAATGGCAAGTTCAAATGAGCTGCTTGGGGTTGAGGATCAGGAAATTTATAATTAAACTTAGTGCTGCTGCCATAAGGTGCTGCTTCGCGCGGTGGTAGTTTGTTCTTTGTTTTCTTCTTCCTTCACGGGTTAACTTCGTTCCGATCTAACCAACCAAAGGCGGGACCGATGGCAAGCGTAGTAATTCTCGTTTTCTCCGCCAACTGCTTCGCTAGAGGTCATATTAATTGAAGCCAACTTCTCCAGTGCTCGAGTACTCGCGTGAGAAGTTGTGAAATTAATTGATAAACTTGGATATTATAGATGTTTGGCTGTAATTGTATTTCGACTGGCTGTTGAGAAAATGGATGTAATTTCGATGTGTGCTAGCTTCTGCTTGCGAGCGTGGTTTGATGATTTTTTTTAGCGGTGGAAGAATTTCTACAACTTTTCTACAGCATGCCAGCTAACAAATTACTTTTCATTGTTTACGCGGGTTTGATGAAAAATTCATTCCATTGTTTCCGTGAGGTACGGGTTTTCCGAACAAGCAATGTACGATAAATCTTTAAAGTTTGTTTGCGTTGTATGGAGCACAATTAAAATTGTAATTACACTGTAATGCACTACCAATCGAGCATAAAAACTTTCTCCTGTGGGTTGGTTTTTACTCAGGGTGGCTCGATGAAACAATTTGAATAATTTAGTGAGTAGATTTTTGCTCTTTGGATGCATGAATTAAATATCATTTGATTTTTTTTGTTTCAAATTTTCATCACTTAATACCAAGCGACGAACCTTTGCGGCCGGTTGCAGCAAGTGACTAAGTGCTAAATAACCATGCGCCCCCATTTTTATGCGATGGAGGCGCACTATAGGTACTTGATTAAGGGAATTTCACAGACTATTGTATGAGGTTATTTTAATTTTCATGATTTGTTTCTGGGCTTTGCTTTATTGCCGTTTTCTGTTAATTTATTCCAGTGCATTATATTACTAACAAACTCTATATTGGCATATTACCTAGTTATTAGTCCATAAATCTATTTTGCAGGTTATGTTTGTGATTCCATCGCAACTAAAATAATTTGATTCCTTATGACCGCAGACCATATTCAGTCAAAACCGTATCTATTTATTTTTATTCCAGCATATTTTAATATTTTGTTATCTTTCATAATAATTATAAAAAATTTTTTTCATGAAGTTTCTGAAATTATTACATTAAACAATTATCGTTTGTCATCGAGTATTGCTCGGAAATCGTAAAATTTTTAGAATTCGAAGAATGAATGAATTCATGAATTCATGAAAAATAAATTAATATTCATGATAATTTAATTCATAAAGTGAATGGATTCATTAAATTCCTAGATATAATGAAATTTGGAAAAGTTATATAACTCATATAGCAAAGCAAATTCATAGACTTAATTTAAAGCCTTCGTAAAATTTAAAAAAATCTTTAAAATTATAGAATTCAGTGAACTCATATAATCAATCAAATTCATGGAAATCGAAAAATTCACAAAAAACATTGCATCCTAGAATACACAAAAGTGGAATTTATATAATACATACAACTCATAGGAATCACATAATTTTAAGAATTCGTGAAATTCATCAAATACGTAAGAGTAGCAGAAATAACAGAATTCATAGAATTGATAGGAGTTCATGAAGTTGATGAAATATAAACTGGCATATGAAAAATTCTTTGAGTCCATAAAATTCAAGGACTTCGTAGAATGTTTGGAATGCATAGTATAGTATTTTATTTAATAATGACTTTGAGAAACTCACACAATTAATAGAATTCATAAAACCAATAGGTTTCATAAAAATCATGGAATTTATCAAGTTAATGGAATTCATGAAATTCATAAAACTCTCAAAACAATAATAGAATTTACAAAATTCATAGAAAACATGGGATTTAAAGATATTATAGGATTCATATAATTAATTATAACTTAATAAATTCGAGGTCTATTTCGACTGTTACGATTTCAAATTTATGGTGTTTCGGCTAGCAGTCTTTTGTTAAAAAATCAAAACAGAAGTTTGTCTACTGTCCTACGTCGGACAGTAGACAAACTTCTGTTTTGATTTTTTAACAAAAGACTGCAAGCCGAAACACCATAAATTCAACTTAATAAAACTTATAGAATTTATACAAAGCATAGAAATTATAGAACTCATTGCTTTCGAAGAATTCATAGAATTCATAGAATTCATAGAATTCATAGAATTCATAGAATTCATAGAATTCATTAAATTCATAAAATTCATAAAATTAATAAAATTCATAGGATGTATAGAACTCATAGAATTCATAAAATTCATAGAATTCATAGAATTCGTAGAATTCATAGAATTCATAGAATTCATAGAATTCGTAGAATTCATAGAATTCATAGAATTCATAAAATTCATAGAATGTATAGAATTCATAGAATTCATAAAATTCATAGAATTCATAGAATTCATAAAATTCATAGAATTCATAGAATCCATAGAAATCATAGAATGCATAGAACTCATTGAATTCATGAAATTCTTAGAATTCATTGAATTCATAGAATTCATAGAATTCATAGAATTCATAGAATTCACAGCATTAATAGAATTCATAGAATTCATAGAATTCATAGAATTCATAGAATTCATAGAATTCATAGAATTCATAGAATTCATAGAATTCATAGAATTCAAAGAACTCATAGAATTCATAGAATTTATAGAGTTCATGGAATTCATAGAATTCATAGAATTCATAGAATTCATAGAATTCATAGAATTCATAGAATTCATAGAATTCATAGAATTCATAGAATTCATAGAATTCATAGAATTCATAGAATTCATAGAATTCATAGAATTCATAGAATTCACAGGATTCATAGAATTCATAGAGCTCATAGAATCCATAGAATTCATAGAATTCATAGAATTCATGAAATTCATAGAATTCATAGAATTCATTGAGATCATTGAATTCATAGAATTCATAGAATTCATAGAATTCATAGAATTCATAGAATTCACAGAATTCATAGAATTCATAGAATTCATAGAATTCATAGAATTCATAGAATTCATAGAATTCATAGAATTCATAAAATTCATAGAATTCATAATTCATAGAATTCATAGAAATCATACGATTCATACAATTCATAGAATCTATATTATTCATAGAATCTATAGAATTAATAAAATTCATAGAAGTCATAGAATTCATGGAATTCATAGAATTCATAGAACTCGAATTAATCAAAGAATTCATAGAATTTAGAGAATTCATTGAATTCATAGAATTCATAGAAATCATGGATATCATAGAATTCATCAATGATTAAATTCATAACATTCATAGAGTTTATAGAAATCATAGCATTCGTAAAATTTATAGAATTTATGAAATTCGTAGAAATCATTTGAATTCAAGAATTCATAGTGTTCATGGAGCTCAAAGAATTCATAGAATTCATTGGAATCATCGGATTCATGGCAATCGAAAAATCATTCAATTCAAAGAATTTACAAAACTTATAGGATAAAAAAACTCATATACAGGTCGGACTCGATTGTCCGGAGACTCGATTATCCGGAAACTCGATTATCCGGAATTTTATTTTTTACGTGTCCGTTTTCTATTTTTATTCCGTAATTCATCCTTTACCATCACTTATGGTATATTTGTTACCATTTATTTCACTTCCGGCATGTTTGGGACATGTTCGAATCAAGTGAAAATAATCAATGTCCAATTTATTTATTTTGCTTTTCAGGATTTTTCCCCTTTTCGCCTCAGAAATAACTTCTGGTTACGCCACTGCATCATACCTAGGACAGGACGTGACAAGTGGCTTCTAGTTATTCTTCTTTTCGTTAAAATTTGCCCTCAAGAAACATTGTGATTTTTCGGCACGACGCTTGCCAGTGTTTCCAAAAATGTTTAATAAGCAAAATATAAATATTAAGGATTTTCCATGTTCTGGATTTCAATTTTAATTAATTCATTTGATAATACTAGTTCAATTGATTTAGAGATATATGTTAACTTCATTTGAACCAGCCATAATTTCAACTCATTCTGGGTTCCTCTTGCTGTTCATGAAATGAATCTGCTATTGTTTATCATACGTAGTTTCAAAAACATGAATAATATTTCGAATGATTTTTATAGACATTACACAGTATAGTGTATGAAAAAGTTTCAAAAAATTGTTGAACCAAACTCTTCACTTGGTAAGCAAAAACAGTGTGAACAAAAAATTCCGATAGTTTTCGCAGCACAACCAACCGTACCGACTAATAATAAAATTTAACAGTGCGTTAAGTAAAATCGACCAATCAAAGAGGGCTTTCGCTTTGACAGAACTTTGGGTGATTTTTGGTTCCTCTTGTCACGTCCTGTCCTAGCATCATACAAGTAAAACAAAGAAAAGAAATATTTACTTTATGTTCGTTAATCGCAAAATTTAAGTATTTTTTGTGTGATTCGATTATCCGGAAAACTCGATTATCCGGGATGAAATTTTTTTTTGATGTTCCGGATAATCGAGTCCGACCTGTAATACATAAAACCAATAGAATTCATAAAATCCATTGAAGTCATAGAATCCATGAAATTCAAAGATTTCATAATAATAAAAATTTTTGAAATACTCGTATCAAATAATACAATGAATTCATAGAATTCATAGAAATAATAGAATTCATAGAGCTCATGAAAAAATTGGATTCATAGAATACATGATTCATAGAATGCGAATACAATAATTCATAGAATGCGTAGAGTTCGAAAAATTCATAGAATCCAAAGAAATAATAGAGCTTATAGAATATATATGAAACATAGAATTCATAGAAATCAAAGAATTAATGAAATTCATAGAATTAACAGAATTCATAGAATTCATAGAATGCATAGAATTCATAAAATTCATAAAATTCATAGAATTCATAGAATTCATAGAATTCATAGAATTCATAGAATTCGTAGAATTCGTAGAATTCATAGAAATCAAAGAATTCATGTATTTCATAGAATTGACAGAATTAATAGAATTATTAGAATTTATAGAATTCATAGAATTCATAGAATTCATAGAATTCATTAAATTCATAGAACTCATAGAATTCATAGAATTCATAAAATTCGTAGAATTCAGAGAATTCATAGAATTCATAGAATGCATAGAATTCATAGAATTCATAAAATTCATAGAATTCATAGAATTCATAGAATTCATAGAATTCATAGAATTCGTAGAATTCGTAGAATTCATAGAAATCAAAGAATTCATGTATTTCATAGAATTGACAGAATTAATAGAATTATTAGAATTTATAGAATTCATAGAATTCATAGAATTCATAGAATTCATTAAATTCATAGAACTCATAGAATTCATAAAATTCGTAGAATTCAGAGAATTCATAGAATTCATAGCATTCATAGAATTCATAGAATTCATAAAATTCATAGAATTCAAAAAATTCATTGAATTCCTAGAAATCATAGAATTCATAAAATTCATAGAATTCATAGAATTCATAGAATTCATAGAATTCATAGAATTCATAGAATTCATAGAATTCATAGAATTCATAGAATTCATAGAATTCATACAATTCATAGAATTCATACAATTCATACAATTCATAGAATTCATAGAATTCATAGAAGTCATTGAATTCATAGAATTCATAGAATTCATAGAATTCATAGAATTAATAGAATTCATAAAATTCATAGAATTCATAGAATTCATAGAATTCATAGGATTCATAGAATTCATAGAATTCATAGAATTCATAGAATTCATAGAATTCATAGAATTCATAGAATTCAAAGAATTCATAGAATTCATAAGATTCATAGGATTTATCAAACTCATGGAATTCAAAATGCTCATAGAATTCATAAAATTTATTTAATTCAAAGAATTCATGAAGTTTATCTGATTCATCAGAATTATTGAATCCTTAAGATTCATAGAACTCATGGAATTGATTAAATGCATAGAATTCAAAGAACTTTAAGAATATATACAGGTCTGACTCGATTATCCGGAGGCTCGATCAACCTGGACTCGATTATCCGGAGAAAATGGTTCGATTATCCGGAGTGTTTTTCTTTCCTGTATTTATATAATGTTCTTTTGTACAAAAAGCAAAGCCTTGGGGCTACATTCTGTATCGGAACTCGACCTACTGTTTATCATACACAAACCTCGCAGCCAACTGTTAAGTGTTCAGGACAATTGCGGGGCTTGCGCTACGATCCTACTGACACTAACAATCTCTCCCGAGTCGAGACTCGAACCTAGGACGACTGGCTTGTTTGGCCAGCATCGTACCTCGAGACCAGCTGGGAGAGTTACTTTTGTCTTCCGGGTTATTGGGAGGTTCGGGGTTGTTCAAAGTTGTAAGGCTACAAACCCCGTTTTGTTCGTTTTTGACAGTTTTTTCGTCGTTCCTTCAACCAATTCTTACTCTACAACTTCCAAAAGTGAGGTATTATGGTTTTCTGTTGCCTATGATGACAACCGCTATTGGTCAACCGGTTTCGGATTCATGGCCGGAACATATTTATGTAACGTAATGGCCATGATCATTGTAGTACTTAGAACCACAAGCAGACCTGTCCCGGTTGTGTTCCAAATACTCCCGGATTATTGAACCAAAAACTCATCAAGCGAAATCACTCACTCAAGAAATAGAAAAAAAATCATGAGTGTTGTCAAAATCGAACAGGGTCTGTATATGTGACACCTCAATTCTTCTTAATATTCAAGATAATAAAAACAAATAAATACATAAATCAAATCATACTGTATACATTTTTTTCTGAAAAATATTTCTTCTGTTCATTTAATCATAGAAGTCATAGAATTCGTGGAGCTTATCAGATTCATAAAATTCATAGAATTCTAAGAAGTCATAGAGTTTATAGAATTAATTAAATTCACACATTTAAAAGAATTTATATAATTCAGGGAGCTCATGAAATTCGTAAAACTAAAAGGTTTATTAAAATTCATAGAATTTCTAGAGTTCATAGAATTCATAGAATTCATAGAATTCATAGAAATCATAGAATTCATATAATTCATAGAATTCATATAATTCATAGAATTCATAGAATTAATAGAATTAATAGAATTCTTAGAAGTCAAAGAATTCATTGAATTCCCAGAATTCATAGAATTCATAATATTCATAGAATTCCAAAACTCCCAGAATTAATAGACTTCATGGAATTATTAAAATTCATACAATTCTTCGAATTTCATAAATTCTATTAACATTTCTAAAATATTTTGAACTTTTCAAATTTATAGAATTCATAGAGTTTATTGAATTCGTGAAATTCATAGAATATATAGTATTTAAAAATATTATAGAATTCATATAATTCGAAAGAGACTTTAGTGTGAGAAGATTGGAACACGGCTGTGTTCTTGTCCTGTATACGAATAAAGTTAGCTGCAAAGTATGTATCTAATAAACACACATGTCAGGATTCTATAGCAAAATGTTGTTATCGAACAAAAAACATCATGGAATCAGTAGAAATTTAAACAATTCGTTGCATTTATAGAACTCATGAAATTCATGATTTTGCTAACCTGCATAGAAAGCGTAGAAATCATGGATTGTGTAAAATTTGTACAATTCATAAAAAGCATATTTATTGAACACATATTAATTATAGAACATTATTAATGTTATATGTTGTTCATAGTATCAGTATGTATTGATAGTTTACTAGGAAAAATCATAAAACGAATAGATTTTAACCTGAAATATCATGATATTGGTTTTCAAAGTAGCTGTAATTGATATTTTTCAGTTTTTATTATTGATTATTTATTATATATTTTGCCATGTACATATCGAATTATTGTACATATTCAGTAGAATGCATAGATATCATGGGTGATGGATTTCACCCCGATTTAACTCATGCGACCTAAGTGTCGGATTTATTTCATAAAATTAATGGTGAAAATTTCGCTTATAGGTTAGGTTAGGTTTTTTTGAGTACATGCATGAACATGAAGCGAATTATTTGGAAAATCTTGTAAAAAACGATCAATTCCACTTCATTCATTAACGACACCAAGCTATTCTATTTAAATCTTTGTTCACAAATGAACTATGCCTTCAACAAGCATTTGTTGATACCACGATGGGCTTTTTGCTGGACTGGTGTACTAAAAATACCCTCTAATGTTTCGAACGCCAGATATAAGTCAATAGCATGACCAAGCCTAGAACATCAATTGCTCCGAACAGTGAAACCTCCTGCCAACTGCAACCCGCGTCATCCCGGCATGCCACCAAATAGATTAATACATTTATTGAAGCTTATTTTGTCGCTTTTACGAACCACTCTGAGGACACATTATTGGCACCGGCATCTGCATCACCGTCGTCGTCGTCGTCGTCGTCGTCATCGCTGTCGTCACCACAGGGTACAGTCACGCAATAGAGCTATGAAGATATTCGTAAGCCGCCATCTCGCCAAGCGGCGGTAACGGTACTCTTTCTACCCAACATCATCCTCGCATTTTGCGGTGGTAGAAATGGAGGCGGGTGGTTAGCTTTTTCCGCCGGAAGTACCAACGATTACGATGAGTGACGAACTCTGTCATGTAGAAATTTTACGAAGGCCACCCGCTTGACTGACAGTGATGGTTTTCGTAAACCCGGCTCGGGCTATAACTATGAGGTGCGGGAGTGTAGTTGTTACCGTGGATGGTGAAACGCCTGTTCGAATTAGAAGTTAGGAAAAGGACGCTGTGCACATACACGGCACGGGTCTCTGGGTGTGTGATACGTTCTGCCGTTCAGTTGATTGCGCTTTACTCAGTAGCAAGCAAGAATGTTTAATTTTTTTTTTTTTGAGGAAAAACCCCGATCCGCTAGGTGAACCGTTTTATGCACGAATAACATGTTCGTTAGCAGTTTGATCAAAGATATTTGGTTAAAAGATGAAAGCATACCCAGGAGAACCACCTTCGAGTAGCCTGAAACCGCAGAAAGCATTTCATATTTTATTGGTTTGTTGTTCAGAGCGGCAACAACTGGTGCGAAATGGCGTGCACAACTGTTTCTTCACGAATCGTAGAACGGAGATATACACCGATAACGAGACGTCAGCACTTTCTACAAAAACACACACACGGCAAAAGCTTGGTAACCCCACAAAGGGTTGATTGTATCCGAACCGTAATTGAAAATTGAACCTTGTTATCCTTGTTTTTCCACCCGGAGAATTGGTGGGATAAAATACTGCGCCAGCAATTGTTTTGCTTGTTCCACATTTTTGGATTTATTTCTTCGATGTTGTTATTGGAAAGGCGGTCGTTTTCTGCGGAAGAATACGACGCATTGCGATGGCGTGATGTTTTCCGTCGTTTCTTGACATGTTTGGAAATGTTTACGCATTTTTCGGTACCGTGATAGAAACTGGAATAAATTTATTTTTTATTATTTCCGTCACTAACTCCCGAACTAAAAAACTGGTATTGAAAACCCCCGGTGGAAATGGAGCTAGGGAAAAAACCGTCATAAGCTAAGGTTGATCCGAATGTTTCAACCTTCTTTTCATGAAGGTGCTATTTATTATTAATTTTAGTTCATTTTCGCAATAGATGTTCCTTGATAATGGTGTGATGAGCTTTTTTGGGTCGTTAAATGAGATGATTAGTTTACACTTAAAAATCACTTAATGATCCAGCCCCTTCCCGGAAACCATAATGAAAGTTATAGAGAACAATCTTAGTAGAAAAAAAATTATCAAATCGATTTGTCAGTAGTCTTTCAACCTATTTCATTTAAAACTCATAGTGTTAAAACTGGACTATAGGACCTCTTACAGGGTCGGCGAAACTCCTACAATTTTCGACGCATTCAAATCAATGGGACACCCGAAATAATGTTCAATGCTAAGAGATGGCGCTGTAGTGGTAGTGGTAGTAAAATCGATATTTCCGCGAGAATTTTGCTTAATGACCGAAAAAACTGCTATTGGTTACTCTGTTCTTATATTATTCAAACTTCATAGTACTTTCTTCTACTATATGCGATCTATTTTCATCCAAAAACTTGATTTTCCTATACAACTCTGTTGACTCAATTTAGTTGTAAAGGGAAATCAAGTTTTTTGATAAAAATAGATTGCATATAGAAAACGTAAACACTAGAAAGATAGAATGATACAAAAACAGGGTAACTAATAGCAGTTTGTCCGGTCATTAAGCAAAAAGTTCGTGGAAATTTCGATTTTACTACCACTACCACTACAGCGCCATCTCTTAGCATTGAACATTTTATTCGGGTGTCCCATTCCGGTTACGATAATTCTATTGAAGAGCTATATGATAATTTTTGAAAATGTGTCTAATATCGAAGGACCGCTTATCGATCCAGCAATGTTATCATCCAGATTGCTACCGTTACAAAAAAATAGCTAATCAATGCTTCAAAAATATATATGTGAAAAAAAATGCTTCAACGATTTCGATATCGAAGTCTATTACCTTCCCGTAAACATGTGCTTTAATTTGTTCTAGCTTATGGGTTTCAATCTGGTCCATAGCAATACTGGTTGTTATTTTTTTTTTTCAATGTTTCTTACGCATTTCTGATTTTCCGACATATTTTGGTACAATTTTTGGGATACTTCTATGTATTTCAGCTTTTCTTTGCGTTTTTCTACTTTTTCTCGAAGTTGTTCGAATATTTCTAAATGTTAACATTGACGCTCTATTTTAGCCTTTTCTCGACATTATTTTATGATATTTGCATTCTGTGTCGAATACTCGATAGTTTCGTGCTTGATAATCACCCTGGTAGAATACAATACGAGCAATTCTTTGCCCGATCACGGTTAATTTGAGCGCTGCGCTGTATAAAATTGATTCGCGTTCAAGGTAAAAGACGCAGCTATCTGCTGCTGCAACAGAAACTTAGAGTTTCAAACATGAAAAAAAAGAAGGTACGTGCTTCCTATCTCTTGTGCCGGTGCGCTGGCTGTAGATCCCTCACATCACGCCCCCGCATTCCAATATTCTCTCGACCCTGACCCATCCTTTTCCATTGTTATTTCTTTAGCTCCATCTCGTGTCAGGCTTTATCCAGAAAAAAATCATCAGGCCTCCTGACTGTTTACTTCCGACCCAAAGCAGAACCAAAATCGAAATCTCTAAACATTGTTTGGAAAGACCTGACTTCGAAAAGCGGTGTCGGCTGTTTCAAGAATCCCGCATTTTCTGGCGTTAAGATACTGGACTGCAAACATTCCGTGTCGCTCGTCGGAGGCAACAAAATCTATACGCCATCATACTCGTTTTGTGTGGTAACATTGGCCCCGATTACAGAGGACGAGGCAAGCGGCGAATTACTAGTCTGACCAATTTTGGTATTATAGACGGCGAATTTGCTAAATTTTGGACGAGTAGTTCGTCTGTCACTCAGCTGTCACCAGCCAAGTTTCTCTCGCGTTCTTCAATACATTTTGCTCTCCACATCAGTGACTACGGACGAGGCGAGTTGCTCACCTAATCTTCTGTGGTGAGGGTCATTATATTTGACATTGAGTCAGTTGTTTCACTTTTTTCTATGTTAACATTTCAATATTTCCGATAACCTTTTTTCAACATCTTCTGGTATTGGTTTTTCTAATACTTGAAGTTTTAAAAACTTTTGACGTTGTTTCTACGTTTCTACAATTGTATGTCATTTTTCCTGTTTTTCGAAACTCGGCATAATGTAAAAAAGATATTTATAGCTTTTACATTTCCTTTTTTCTTTTTTTTTATTTTCTTATATTTTTCTTGTTTTTTGACATATTTGACGTCCTTTGGAATAGTTGCAATATTTTTATTTATTTTATTTTATTAAATTTACAATTTTTTCTCTGGGAAGGGTAAGGTGAAATATTTCAAACATTTAAGTCATATTTCTCAGGCATGAAAACCCCTGTAAACAGATCATTGCAATTTTTAGCTTAGCTTTTATTACAGTTTAACTTTACAAATCAATATTTACATGAATTTCTATTTCTGTGCATTTACAGTTTGGTACTGTAGACCTCCAACAGTAACGAACGACTGATATTGAGGTCTTTTTATTACGGTATGTGTGCATTAGGGTGGGGAATCGTTATATGGAAAAAACGAAACTTGATAGCAGAAAGCCAAAACCAAGTTTTTTTTTGTTCTGTTTGGGGCAATCCTGAATTTATTAGAATTCGATTATTTTTGTCTCAGCGCCAATGCGCCAATTGCATTTTAAATTTATATGGAAATTTTTATGGAAAAACCAACTTTTTTGAATTTTCCATTCTAAACACCTCAAAATGGCTCAAACAATAGGTTTTATGACTTCAAATGGTAGGTTTTTTGATGTCTAACAACTTGGCTGAAGACATTAAATAGCTAGGTTGTGCCAAAAAAATACTAAAGCTGTTCAAAGTTGAGTATATCGAAATTTATGTTGCAAATCATTTTTTCTGCCAACACTGCAAGTGTACCGGCGTCAGTCAGATTTCCATCAGAAGTAACCTCTGAAACACGTTGTAGATTCTACCTACGCCTATAATATTGACCTAAATTTGTTTGCTTGGTCCAGCTGAGTGTATAAACTAGTTACGACAGGTTACTTCTGATGGGAATCCTACTAACACCGGTACATTGGTAATGTTGGCAGAAAACAAGATTTTCCGCATTTAAATCGACATACTCAACTTTGAACAGCTATAACTCTTTTTAGGGACATTCTCGCTCTTCAGTGTCTTCTGTAAAGTTGTTAGGCATCTAAAATACTATACTTTAACATATTGTAGTGCATTATTAAATCATTATTCAGCTCTCTAGAAAGGTAAATGCAAAAAAGTAGGTTTCCCCATATGACTTTTTATACAAATTTGAAATGCAATGCGCCAGCTGAGACAAAACCAATCGACTTCAGGTAAGTTTAGGGTTGTTTGGGACCCCAAAAGGAACCAAAAAAACTTATTTCTGGGAAATCGATCTTTTTCCCCCCCTAGTGTGCATTCTGGATAGTTCTAAGCATTATCTCAAGATAAATATTCTTCAGCTTAGTTTACAAATTACCTGGCTAATTCAATACGTAAGCTTTTAAATCTGTTTTAAATATATGGAGAGGAACAATATTTAGAATGATAATGGTAAATTATCGAAATTTACTATAGCACTGTACATGAAACCTTATCTTAAATAACACTGTGCTATAGCGATTTAGAACTTCTGAAGTGACCTAGTGTAGGTTGTAGGTCTTGTTGAGTGTAACATTCGCTCATACTAGAAATTTTCCAAACACTCCCAAAATTTGAAGTTATGGTCAAAATATGGATTTTTGGACCTCAGTGCATACAATTTTTTTTAACCCAGTCGTTTCTCAACCGATTTTCAATATTGAGGCAGTTTTGAAAAGAAGATAAACAGTGCTTTCAAAACATCTACTAGTTTGTACTAATATCACTAAAACATGTTGAGTTATTTGAGTTTAAATATAATTTTTTAGTTTTTTTCACGTAATTTTTCAATTCAATTTGAAATTTGCCACCTGTTTTTGTAAGAAAGATACTACAAATACACTAAATTTTTGAAATTATCATCAATGACGAATCAAACAAAAGTGATTTTGTGAAAATCGGTGAATATTTGACTAAGTTATATTTTTTTTAAGAAAACCAGAATTTTTGGCTTCTATCCCACAATTATTTCGTGGTGCTACAAATATGGAAAAAACACAAGAACTTCTGAAGTGACCTACCGTAGGTCTTGTTGAGTGTAACATTCGCTCATACTAGAAATTTTCCAAATACCTCCAAAATCTGAAGTTATGGTCAAAGTACGGTTTTTTGGACCTCAGGACATACATTTTTTAACTCAGTCATTTCTCAACCGATTTTCAATATTTAGGCAGTGTTGGAAAGTAGATAAACAGAGCTTTCAAAACGCTTACAGGTTACTAATATCACTAAAACATGTTGAGTTATTTGAAACCGCGAAATAATTGTGGGATAGAAGCCGAAAATTCTGGTTTTCTTAAAAAATATATTTCTCAGCCAAATATTCACCGATTTTCACAAAACCACTTTTGTTTGTTTCGTCATTGAATATAATTTTAAAAGTTTAGTGTATTTGTAGTATCTTTCTCACAAAAACAGGTGGCAAATTTCAAATTAAATTGAAAAATTGCGTGAAAAATCTAAAAAATTATATTTAAACTCAAATAACTCAACATGTTTTAGTGATATTAGTACAAACCTGTAAGCGTTTTGAAAGCTCTGTTTATCTACTTTCCAACACTGCCCAAATATTGAAAATCGGTTGAGAAATGACTGAGTTAAAAAATGTATGTCCTGAGGTCCAATAAACCGTACTTTGACCATAACTTCAGATTTTGGAGGTATTTGGAAAATTTCTAGTATGAGCGAATGTTACACTCAACAAGACCTACAACCTATTCATTTTCTTTCTAAAACTGCCTAAATATTGAAAATTGGTTGAGAAATGACTGAGTTAAAAAAAGTTGTATGCACTGAGGTCCACAAAAAACCGTATATTGACCATAACTTCAGATTTTGGGGGTGTTTGGAAAGTTTCTAGTATGAGCAATTCTCGCTGAAACCGTCCCACTGGTGACATGAGGTCTTTCAAAAAGAATATTTTTATGTCTAAATGATTGAAAGTAGCGAAAAAATGAGAAAAGCACTTTGGTTAGTTCATATTGATGGACCCCTCGGGCACAAATCGGTTAAACGGTTTTTACAAAAATTGATGTTTGAGCAATTCTTGACCGATTTATTGATTTATTTCTCTTGAATTTGTCATTGAACCCCCTGCAACCAACACATCGTTTTCAAGAGGAATTATAGAGCTTTCATTTGAAGTAGAAAAAAGTTGGCCGCCATCTTGGATCTCGCCGCCATCTTGGATTTCATCAAAAAAACGTGTTTTTGAGCAAGTTCGCAACCACCGATTTTAAATTTGACATCACCATTGGAAAGCTGAGAAAAAATGCTTTAAGATACATTCAAAATATTAGGTGAGCATTGAGGATATCTTGTCATTCTGGTCACTTTTCAAAATCGAGCTTCAAACAGTTCAACGCATGACGCGCGTCCAATATCAAATCATGCTCAGCCTGTGTGTGTCTGTCTGTAGTGTATATTAGGGGTCATCCATGTTCCACGTGGTCAGATTTTCAAAGATTTTGTTACCGCCCCCCTTCCCCTCCCTACAACTTCTCATATAAATTCTCAAAATTTTGTATGAACCGTGGACTCCACACAGACCCCCCTACCCAAAGTTGTCCACGTGGAATGTGGATGGCCCAATGCCTGTGTGACTTTGGGTCCGTTCACAAATTACGTAAAACAAAAAAATCGTATCTTTGATCCCTTTTCACTGCATTCACATTGTTTATTTATTCATTCCCTCGCTCCTTCTTGAGTGTAACGTAATTTGTGTTTAAGCTTCTCTACGATTTTTTTGCTGGAACAAAGTTTGGTTCCCTGTACGGAGGACAGTTTTCGCGTGTTTAGTAATTAAACAAATTAATGTTAGATGTTGTTTTTGCTACTGTTATACATACTGTTGCTTTCATGCATTAAACAACTATCAACAAACTTAGGTATGGTATACCAAGGTATAATATGAATCAAGTATATCCCGAGTAATCTGGTGAACATTTGCGTATGCCAGCGTAAATAAAGTAAGAGTATAATCATCACTTTTTTGATCCCTAGCAAATTCTTATCAACGAAAAGGGTACGTTTGCTACCTAACGATATTCAGCCAATTGATTAAAGGCTTTTCAAAAATTACGGTGCGTGGGAGCACTTACTACCTGTGAACTAGGAATACTGACTGTCCACATCATACGCACACCACAGGCTCAGTATATTGCGTTGATTTGATATTGGACGCGAGTCATGCGTTGAACTGTTTGAAGCTCGATTTTGAAAAGTGACCAAAATGACAAGATAACCTTAATGCTCATCTAATATTTTGAATGTATCTTAAAGCATTTTTTCTCAGTTTCCAATGGTGATGTCAATTTTAAAATTGGTGGTTGCGAACTTGCTCAAAAACACGTTTTTTTGATGAAATCAAAGATGGCGGCGAGATCCAAGATGGCGGCCAATTTTTTTCTACTTCAAATGAAAGCTCTATCATTCCTCTTGAAAACGATGTGTTGGTTGCAGGGGGTTCAATGACAAATTTAAGAGTAATAAATCAATAAAAAGGTCAAGAATTGCTCAAAAATCAATTTTTGGAAAAACCGTTTAACCGATTTGTGCCCGAGAGGTCCATCAATATGAACTAACCAAAAAGGCTTTCTCATTTTTTCGCTACTTTCAATCATTTAGACATAAAAATATCCTTTTTGAAAGACCTCATGGGGCGGTTTCAGCGAGAATTGCTCATCAGGAGATTTGTGTTTCTAGTGCTGTGAGCTCCGGTGAACGAATGGTTTACGCACTCCCATTTCCGAATTCTACCGATCCTGACCCTTCTACCCCTTGTTATTTGTTCTGCTCCCTCTAGTGTCAGGGTTTACCCAGACGAAACATCAGGCCCTCCTGATTACTTATTTCTACCCCGAAGCATGATCAAAACCGAAATCTCTGAATATTGTCTAGATAGTCTTTGAAAGACCTAACGTCATGTTACAGAACCGTGGCCGAATTTCTGAAGGCCCGACTAAACAAGCTTCACAACGTGGTCAATGATCTAAAACAGGCCAACGACATAGCTTGTTTTGAGCTTTCTTAGAATTCCGCATTTACTGATGTAAAGACACTGGATTGCAAGCATTTCGTGTCGCTTGTCGAAGGCAAGTAAATCTTTACATCATTAGACTCGTTTCCGCGCTATTACACCGAATTCGCATTACAGGCAGTAGTAGTAGTAGTAGTAGTAGTAGTAATAGTAGTAGTAGTAGTAGTAGTAGTAGTAGTAGTAGTAGTAGTAGTAGTTGTAGTAGTAGTAGTAGTAGTAGAAGTAGTAGTAGTAGTAGTAGTAGTAGTAGTAGTAGTAGTAGTAATAGTAGTAGTAGTAGTAGTAGTAGTAGTAGTAGTAGTAGTAGTAGTAGTTGTAGTAGTAGTAGTAGTAGTAGAAGTAGTAGTAGTAGTAGTAGTAGTAGTAGTAGTAGTAGTAGTAGTAGTAGTAGTAGTAGTAGTAGTAGTAGTAGTAGTAGTAGTAGTAGTAGTAGTAGTAGTAGTAGTAGTAGTAGTAGTAGTAGTAGTAGTAGTAGTAGTAGTAGTAGTAGTAGTAGTAGTAGTAGTAGTAGTAGTAGTAGTAGTAGTAGTAGTAGTAGTAGTAGTAGTAGTAGTAGTAGTAGTAGTAGTAGTAGTAGTAGTAGTAGTAGTAGTAGTAGTAGTAGTAGTAGTAGTAGTAGTAGTAGTAGTAGTAGTAGTAGTAGTAGTAGTAGTAGTAGTAGTAGTAGTAGTAGTAGTAGTAGTAGTAGTAGTAGTAGTAGTAGTAGTAGTAGTAGTAGTAGTAGTAGTAGTAGTAGTAGTAGTAGTAGTAGTAGTAGTAGTAGTAGTAGTAGTAGTAGTAGTGGTAGTAGTAGTAGTAGTAGTAGTAGTAGTAGTAGTAGTAGTAGTAGTAGTAGTAGTAGTAGTAGTAGTAGTAGTAGTAGTAGTAGTAGTAGTAGTAGTAGTAGTAGTAGTAGTAGTAGTAGTAGTAGTAGTAGTTGTTGTTGTTGTTGTAGTAGTAGTAGTAGTAGTAGTAGTAGTAGTAGTAGTAGTAGTAATAGTATTAGTAGTAGTAGTAGTCGTAGTAATCATATGCCCGATCTACGAAGAAGGCCATCGCCTGGACTGTAGCAATTATCGGGGCATAACTCTTCTCAATATCGTATACAAAACTCTCTCCCGCATGCTGACCGCGTGGCGAGGACCAATGCGGTTTTCGAGGGGGACTCTCCACGATGGACCAAATGTTTACCTTGCGACAAATGCTCGATAAATTTCGAGAATTCAACTTGCAGTCGCTCCATCTGTTCATAGACTTTAAGGCAGCGTACGATTCAGTTAAGAGAAATGAGTTATGGCAGATTATGCTCGAACATGGCTTCCCAACAAAGCTGATTAGGCTGATTCGTGCCACCCTTGAAGGTTCTACATCAAAAGCAGCCTGCGAATCGGTGTAGATGACATCAAATAGCGCTTTTTGTTTGATATGTGAAATGCACATCAAAGATCAAACTAGTAAATTACTCAAAATCTGGAGGTAAATTACAAAAATTAATTATGGAAGCTTAGAATCTCCGTAGATTTCCAAAAAAACGTCTGGAACTGTTTTTCTCGGTTTCTAAGCTTATTGTATAACATTTGATCATATCTGCCAGTTTTTCATAAACAGGAAGTCACCATCTTGGATTTCAAAATGCATATGTCGTCAATATTCGACGTCCGGTCATATTCAACTACTAAATATAAGGCTATTTCTAGAAACCGGAAGTAGCCACCATGGATTGAAAATTGGGTTTGAAGTTTATTTTCTTTTTAGACTATAATTCCTATAAAGACTATAAATCCATTTTAGACTATAATTGAAAAATTGGAAGTAACCATTGTGGATTTCCACTGGGTACTCTGAACATATTTATCTTATGTGGTGTTTGTCCATTTGAGACCATTTTTGACGAAAAGAAAAATATAACCAATGCCAAAAAAGGCTCAATACACCCAAGAAGTATTACCTGCCCTTGAAATTATTATCATAGAATCGTAAGAAATTCATGAACTACGTTGTTCTTTTCTTTGCTATTTGAAATGTTCACATCACAAGTAATAAATCAAATGTGATAGACGAAGCAGAAGACGTCAACCGACCTTCCAAAGTTTTCTGGAATTCGCTGTAGTCAAACGAAGGCAAACGGTGTAATATTATACAAATGGCCCAGGTGTTTAATTTCACACAACTAATCCACGGGTAAGAAAAATGACGCTCGCTAACCTGGAATACTATAAATTACGCTTTTCTCCTTCTTTAACCATGTTTCAGCGGTAACAATGCTGTCGATAATAATAGACTTTTATTCATTTACAAAATGAATAATCTCATCAACATTTTCCATGTATCCTTCTAGCATTCCACTAAACTCCTCCATGTTTTAGTTCAACATCGGTTCGGTTTTTTTCTTCAACGCTATTCTTCATCACAACAGTTCGTTGATATACCGTAAAACTATCACGCGTGCACAAGAGATCTACTTCCTTCCTACGATAACCGGCATTTTACCCACTTAAAGTGAAACATTTCTCTTCCAGGTAAGAAAAAATACCACGGTTGTTACACCAGCCAGCAAACGCCGCACTAACGACGACGACGATGATGATGCTACCAGCATATTGAAATGCAGCAAGCCATAATTAAAAAACATTCTTTAAATAATAATGCAACACCCTTCGGCAGCATTCCAGCGGCATACCATGGAAAGCAACATTTTATTCGCTACAGCGAACGGAAACAATATTTTCATTGAAATGCATTTTTCTACTACCGTTCTGCCTAACCGGGCGCGTTTTGCGGTTCCGCTTTTCCGCACCAACATCAAGCCACGACAGGAGTAAGAGCAGTAGCACGATATATTAACACCTAAAGCTGAAACCGCCATTAGTTTTGCGTCGGTGGAGGCGCCAGGCAAAAATACTCTTCGCACTTGCATCCCGCCGCGCCATGGCACGCCGGAAGGATGCCATTGAACTAGGGCAGAAGAAGAAAAAAATATGATACAAAACAGCACCGTCATTATCGTCATCATTATGCTGACGGTTGCCTTTGTGTTGTTTTAATTACTTCGGCATTTTCGATGCTCTGAACTTTCGTGCCAAGGATAGCGAGATGCTTTTTAATTAACAGCATTAATTAAACATTACTTCCGGGACGAGTTTGGATCCGGATAAGCACTCGGATGACGGGAATACTTTAAAACACAAAAGAATAAAAATATACTGCTTGAAACTTCCTGTCTTCATTAGTGTAACAAAATTACTGTTGAATTTTGGATCATTAGTTTCTTTGTCTTGTTGTTGTCTTCTAGAAGCGTTTTTGAAATTCTTTTTCTGGGGCTGGCCTTTTGTGACTTTTAATCCCGTTTTACAGCGTTTATTGAGCTAAATTAATCGATTATTTTTGGCTATTATTTCTTCAATCTACGAACCGAGGCTGTTGAAAATTTAAACATAATTTGGTGTAGTTGTTGGTTTTTTCTTGCCGTTTCCTGTCTCGAAATGTATTCCGTAAATTTCAGAACTACAGTTAGAATCATTTTTTTGTTCTGATCATTCGATCTTTATATGTGTTTTAGACACTATATTGCTCATTTTGGAGCAGTTTATGCTTCGTCTTCTATTGGTGTTCAGATACGATTAAAGTAACACCCAAATGTCAAACCTGGTTTCGTCAATATTTGGTCAAACGTGATGTAACTGTACATTACAGGATCATTTTTCTATGGAAAGAAATTACACAACATTTCTGGATACTACTTGTCAGGAGGTTATTGGAGCAAAACTTATGAAAAATGTCGATGGGCTGCTGTAGTTTGTGACAGTCTGCGATAGTTCGTATAATCCTGGTTTACTTGAAATCGTTCGCAAACAACATACGGCATTGATCTGGCAGTAATAAGAATGTTTAATTTATAAACAGTGCAAAGAGCAGTGGACTTAAATTAGTACCTTGCGGAACGCTCTATAGATTCGAAAAATTTACAAAATGTTGTGACCCGATTTCCACGAAAAGCGTTCGATTAACTTTAATCATTGTAAGTTCAATTTAATGTTTGAGCATCACTTACATTAAAAAGACTTTCTCGTTAGTAGTTCCCCAACGCAAAAATTAAATCAAGCTTCCTCTATCATCGAATATCCAAGGAAAAAAAATAAACAATATAGAATATGGCACAAACCGCAAACCACGTAATTCGGAATGAAGTATTACATGGGCGTTAAGTCTCAGCTGGAGCGACGGGGATGGATAACGAGGAGGGTGATAATTTACACAATAAAAATAGCAATAAAAACAGCAATAATAATAACGGTGCCAACTGCGAAGTGAGCGCATAACAAACAATTATCTCCTCCCTCTCCCCCCCTTCCTGCTCCTAGCACCGCAAGGAAACTGTGTTTCACGCACTCAAACCAGCCAACCAGACCTTTAATGGACTCGTAATGTGGCAGCAACAATGCACAGAGCCGGAACTGGCGCACTGACGTTAAACGCTGCCACGGCACTCCAGAGCCGTCGCAAGCAAAGTGCCAGGGATATGGATAATGCTGGACTGTGCCATATTATTACCGTCGAGACATTGTTTACGAACAATCCACAAATGATGATGATTATGATGAGCGAATTCATGCTTTCCCGCTTGCTTCGCGGTTTTCGGTTCCGGAGCCTAATATGGCTCCTTTCAATATGGAGCCACACACTGCTGGCTGCTGGCAAGCTACACTTGCGCTGAAAGTGACACATTAATTCATATTTATATCGGTACAGGCTTGCCGCTAACCCCCCCCCCCCCCATCCCGTGTGTGGTGGTATTTAAATGAAACCACAAGAGTTTTATGATGATGCTGAATATGACAGGTTGACTAGAAGCGCACACTACTTTGCTTACCTGTGCACGACTCGCTGCTTCTGCAAGTAGTCCAGAGCGGAACCGATTTCGCATACCAATAAGGCAACACTGGCTTCTGAAAATTCCACCTGAGGTTTGGGAAGGAGGCGCCCGGTTGTCCGTGTTGGTTTGCATGCGGTAGAAGGTTATGGTTATAGCAATTATTATTATAGGGGTAGGAAGGCAAAAAGAGGAATGAAAAGCATACGAATATCTTACCTGATGGTTCAGGTGATACCGCAAGTCACCTCCGGCCAAGAGGTCGCACACCATAAACAAGTCCTCTTCATCTGAAATCGAAAATAAATGAGATGGATGTGAATCGATTTTGCTCATAATATCGGTTTAGACGGGGTGAAGGGGACGCTCGGTTCGCTACATTGTGATTAATCCTCTGTATGAATAAATTTTCTATCAACAAAAGTAAATAAAATTATTTACATTTGATGATTGAAAATACCATCCGTTCAGTGTTTGATAACTGCGCCTCGACATGATTAAATTTCATTCCCCATAATTACAACCGGAGCTAATCTTCTTCTACCCCTCCCTGAGTTGTTTACAAGTTTGGGTTTGGGTTTGTTCATTTGAATGAAATTAATCATCATCATGGAAACAATTGAAAATGAAAGCGGTGCGATCAAACATACTAATAATGAAAATGTGTTCTAATGTTTGAAGCGCTTTCAGCATAGGGTACAAAGCAAACAGGTTTACGAGGTTGACGCATGACACACGAAATGGAACAAACAAACAAAAAAGTTTCACACATCCGCGGTTGACGCTTGGCGTGAATGCCACTGGCAGACAGAACCGCGGTGGCACGTTTGCGGTTCCAATCGTGATTACTGCTTTGTGTCACAATACTTGCGGACACAAACAGCGTGCCTGGTCGGTTTGAGTAGGTATCTACACTATCGATTGGTTACGGCACTGCGGGGTGAATGGTAACCAAGTACGTAAATTAATTATTTTCATACGCACAACTGTGAACAGCAGCCTCGGGCGTAATTAATGAGGTGTTTGAGAGCACAGATGAATGGAATTTGATACAAATACACAGTTTAATTTCGAATGATCAGAGTGTTTCTGAACTACGATTCACGTGGTGGATATTTTTAATTTCGGGTATTATTCTTAAAAATATGTATTTAAATAGAATTGAGCAAGTAGAATTATAGTAAATTCGTCGATTCAAAAAAACTCCACAAAAATTGTTTTAAATTAATACCATCGAAAATGATATAGTTAGACTTTATTTATTTGATTTCCTTACTTTACTTTTATGGCGACAGGTCGTTAACAACCCACTGCCGAATCCAGAATACGTCTCCACATCACACGGTCTTGGGCTAGTCTTTTCCAATCGCCCCTTACACCTGCCGATTGGGCGTCCTCCAACGAGTACGGAGTCGCCGACCCCTGTAGGGCTCTCTGTTGAATAATATCTTCACCGGTCGCTCCTCCGGCATTCGCGCCACGTGGCCAGCCCGCTGTAGCCTGTCGTGTTTTATCAGCTTGATGATATCCGCATGTTGGTATGCTTGATACACCTCGTGGCTCATGGGTCTGCGCCACACACCATTCTTCAATTTTTCGCCAAGTATGGAACGCAGATCCTACGCTCGAAGACTACAGGTGCTCACTGGTCGGCCTCCTCCATCGACCAACACTTGTGGCCGTAGAGTACCACCGGAAGGATCAGCGTCCTGTAGAGCGCAAATTTCGTGCGGACATGCATGTTGCGTGACCTCAGCTGGCTACATGTCTTCACTTTGCGGCTAACATCGTTGTCACACGTCACAAAAGTACCAAGGTACACAAATTCGCCGACTACTTCATAAATACCCCCATCTATCACAATCTTAGTACCAAGACTCGACAAACTTCCACGCTCTCTACCAGCCACCACGTACTTTCTTTGGCAGAGTTGATGATAAGTCCAATTCTCGCTGCTTCCCTTTTAAGGGTGGCACGAATCAGCTTCTTCAGTTTAGTTGGGAAACTGTGTTCAAGCATAATCTGCCATAACTCGTTGCGCTTAACTAAATCGTATGCCGCCTTGAAGTCTATAAACAGATGGTGAGTATGCAAGTTTACTTCTCTGAACTTGTCAAGGATTTGACGCAAGGTGAACATTTGGTCCGTTGTAGATCGCCCTTCCCGGAAACCGCGTTTCTGTCGACTGCTCTATCCTCTTCACCGTCCAATAAAGTCTCGAAATGTTGCTTCCAACGCATGACCACCAATGTTTCATTGGTTATCAGGTCTCCTTCCATGTTGTTGCACATGGCAGGGATTGGCACAGTCCGGTTCCTGAATCCCTTTAGCACTTTATAAAACTTCTAGTGTCGTGCTTGGAGAAGCATACTTTCGCCTCCGCAAGAATGCTCGCGTTTCCTGCGTTGGCGGAGTCTCTTTTCGGTCACTCTAGCCTCTCGATAACTCTCCCTCATCTGGCGTGCCACACGATTCGCTGCCATCATCGTTCGAGCACGGGCTCCGTCAGTTGACAGCCTTTGGATGTCCAACCGTATCCTTCTCGAAGTGTTCGATTTGTATACGTTGGCCAGCCGAGCGCGATCGTTCCTACCACGAGATGGTGGTCAGAGTCGACGTTTGGGCCTCAGAAGGAGCGCACATCGATAACATCTGAGAAATGTCGACCGTCAATCAGAATGTGGTCGATTTGCGAACAAGCTTCGCCGTTAGGGTGTTGCCATGTGTGTTTCCGGATCTCCTTTCTCGCGAAGTACGCGCTACAGATAGCCATGTTTCTGGCTGCGGCGAAGTTCACCAACCTCAGGCCATTCTCATTACTGGTAGCAAGGAGGCTGTGCTTACCAATAATAGGACGAAAGAAGTGTTCCCATCCGACCTGTATGTTTGCATCCCCGATGACGATCTTAATATCATGCTTTGGGTATTCTCCATATGTTTTATCGAGGACCTCATAAAACTCCTCCTCTACATCATCGGGTTTGTCATTGTCGGTGCGTATACATTGAACAGGCTGTAATTGAAGAATCTACTTTTGCTTCTCAATACGCATATACGGTCACTGATGGGCCTCCACCTAATGATCCGCTTGATCTGTGTTCCTTGTATGACGAAACCGACACCCCGTTCATCTCTGTCGCCGCCACTGTAGTAGATATTTGATGTCGTTCCTGCAATAGGATCGGATAGCTTTTTAGGGCTGCGATGCCTAGTCTCGCGACGGGGCTACCGTCTTGGGTGTGGCTGGCGAGACACCGCATTTCATAACTCAGCCGTCGTTGTTTGAGCCACCTCTAACATGGAGAACAGACGCTAAGGCAAGCTGCCCTTCTAGGGGAACAGCTCCCTCTTCCCTGTCAGCACACGACCAATTTCCCACCGATTCACCGATTTTCCCTTGGTTGCTCGTATCTCAATCGGTACCACGTGGAGGTAGGGATAGGAGTTGCTGGACAGTAAGCTCTCGACCAAGGGGAGCTGCGTAGCCGCAAGGTTACAGAGTCCGCTTTCTAAAACGGATGGTCGTGGGTTCGAATCTTAGTAGAATCAGGCCATTCGATATCAAAAAGGACTTTAAGTATGAGTTTATCTCAGGCTCCCGACCACTTACCCTTCCTTTACGCTGAATTCTATAATACCTTTGCGTGACTTCCTCTTAACAAAAAATAAGTTCCTCTTATCAATAAAACTGACCAGAAGGACGCACGACGAAACTTCTCCAGGGAATTATAATTGGCGATATTTGGCAGGAGGAAGGAGGCTCGGTATAGAAGAACAGTAAGCGTGTAAAACAAGGGGAAGTACTTTACACACAAGCACTGATCAAAAATAATAATAAGCATGCCACTTCTCAATAGCGGTATTGCTAAAAATAGAAGTGCGGGAAACAGCAGACACCCGGGCATATCTCACAATATATCAACGATTCTGGTCGCAGCGAGGAAGTCCATACAGGAAAATATAATGCTCTCGATCACTCCGGGGACTATTTTATTTTATTTTATTTATTGTTTTTATTATTTTGCTTGATTGCGATCCCACTTCTGACACCACAAAGAATGCGATGCCGGCCCCATTCGGGGTATTATTTTTTCTGGCACAGTTAATGACAGGAATGCGTAAAATAGGTAAGATGCCCTGCATTATGAAGAACCATCATGTAAGAAATTACCGCTCTAGGACAGCGGTTCCCAACCTTTTTTTGCCCGCGTATCTCTTGGCGATATTTTCCATATCGATTGTACCCCCTGGCTTAGAACGTTCTCGCAGAATGGAAGAGGTAGATCTTGTTGTGGTAGACTAGTTCAGGTTTCAAAGTGAACTATGATTTGTTTGATTGCACAATCATGTTTTAAGGGCAAGATTGAACAACAAAGAAAGTATCATGAAGAAAAATTCCTTAGTCCGCCATTACTGATTTTTCTTTCGCGTTGAGAACCGCTGCTCTAGGATATCATTTACCCCCCGGACGATAATAGGTAAAACCTGACGATAATAGAGCCGATACCCTATTTTACAACTTCACATTTTGACAATCTTTGTTTGACATGTTAAACATGTTTAACTATTTCCAGTTTTTAGAAAAAAAATGAATTATTTGTTTGACGGCAAGACAATACAAGTTTTCTTAGCGATGTTTGAGCTGAGTTTGCGATGATTTTTTTTTAATATGCTTTTCTTGATCTTCAGAAGTGTTAATACGGAAAAATGAAAATGTTGAATTATTCCGACATAATTGACATAAATCTTCAGCACTGTAGTGGTTACCTAGGTTACCAATTTGGCTCGTAAACAACTGCAGCGGATACCTAGGTAACCTACGACGACGGGCTGCAGCTACGTTCATTCACGTTGAGTTTTGAGATGGATATGGAAGCGTTGTGGAAAATGGTTTGTTTAACAAAATTCAGGATAAATCTAGCTAATTTTACTAAATATACAATGCTTAACGATTCCATAAAAGCACGAAAGCATATTTAGTTTATCTGCTCAATGATTTTGTGAAAATTTGGTGTTTAATGCGTGCATTCTTCGTGAATAATAAAGCAGTTTCCCTATTCCTTTATACACCACAAACTGTTTGTGATATAGCCAGACCCTTTTATTTTAATGTTGGGCATTCATTTTCGAAGTTTCCTTTATTATTTTCACTTTTCGCGGGCACACTCACGCGCGAACTTCTGCAGTTCGAAGATTGCAGGTTTCAAACCTGTCACGGTCTGATGTTTAACCATCACCAGTAGGTTGTCCCAAAGGAAAACTCTATGTTGCAAGCGTCAAGGTACTCCACCCTGAATTGAAAGATAATGTTGTTTGTAGTGTTTTTGTAAAACATTTTGACTTTTAAAAATATTATTTACAGGCCCAAACGTGATTTATGAAAAAATGTTTTTTTCAAGCAAAAAACTTATTTTATTATTGTAGGTTGTAACATGGTCACATTTTGACTTATATAGATATTGTACAAATGCATGATTAGAGTTATTTCAATGTAAGGAATTATTATTATAGTATGATTGTTATCCGTATTGTTCACCAAAATCTTCGTTGTATTCTGGTTCACTATTGTGTGATAATTATTACACCAACTTCAAATCGAATATCTAGATAAGAATGGCACAAGACGCAAGTATGCAAATATCTCAGACACGCACCTTTTCGAGCGAACGTACAAAGCTTATGCGGCTCTCTGCTGCGGTTCGCATAGCTTCTATGAAAGTCCCTGCTGCGTGAACACTTAACCAGAGGATACTCGGTTAATCTTCATTCCGTCTTTCCACGGTATTCTCTCCGTCGGGCAAGATCTCTCTTAGTAGGGGAATTCTTCTCTACAAATAAACCAGTGCACTATGTACCGACGTTACCGATTATGTAAACCCACAAATCAGTTGAGATCATTTTGGCGAATATGAGAAGCTACCCCTATTGATTGGTTCGGTCTGTTAGGAACTTCACGTCGCTTGTCCAGTTGCGGTTCGTTCGTTTTCTTCTTTTTTGCTCCAAGGAAGGATTGCTTGGGAATCTCAATCCCCTCCACCCACCTTACCGACCGAAACGGTTAGTTTGATTGGAGTCTGTTTCCCGTGATGATAAAGTAGTGGGTGGTGGATTTTTGCTAACTGGCCGAGCGACGGGTTGTTTCAAAGACCTCTTCTGCGTTTTTTTCCACTGGCGTTGAATTTTCAGATAGCCGTTTAGGTTGGTTGTTGTTGGCCATACCTTCCGCGATTCACAGCTCGGGTTCTTTTACTGAATCCGCCCTGAAAGGAGATCTCTTGCCGGGCAAATACGACACGACGGTTGATCCCCTCCGGGGGTGGCGCATTGAAGTCAACCGTTTGAGTTCCTTCAGAACGAGAATCACCGAACGCGTGACGATCTTCCGCGTTATAAGGTTTATCGCAATGCATTCAGTCATTTTACTCACAACAACATCGCAAAACAGTTATATTTTCCCATAATTTCTAGATATAATTCTTCAAAACACATAAAAAAATTTTTCAATCAAAAACCTTTACTGCAAAGCAGTATTCATTACGAAAATTTACACAAAAAGATCTCACCGGGGAGACTGGTGATCGGCTGGATAATGCGTACTATCGGTGCCAAGTGGACCTATAGGGAAAAATAGACCCCACACGTGGTCCTTAGCCTCTTTTTCATCCACTACTATTCCGTCTTCCATGAGGTGCCAGCTGGAATACGAGCAACCAAGGGCAGATCGGGTAACCAACCTTGGTGGGAACCTGGTCGTATGCTGCGTGTTGACAGAGAAGGGGGGCTCTTTAGAGTTTCCGAAGGTCTGTCCTCCATGTAAGGAGCGGCTCAAAACGGCGTCTGTACTCCAGGTTAGGGGTGGCCGTTTACGGTCCACGTGCCTGCGTTCTCGTGGGACTCTAAACAGTGTTGTGCACGATGGCCCTCCGGCATGGCAGGGGGTTGGTGCGCAGGCCTTACAAGCCGCCACCGAAAAACACTCACAAGTAATGAACGAGGAACAAAGGAATTGGCACAGACCCACGCGACGAAAATGGATTAATGGTTTGAAACTCGGGACGTGGAACTACAGATCTCTCAATTTCCAAGGGAGCACACGAGTGCTCTCCGAAGTATTTAAATCCTGTAGGTTCGACGTCGTTGCTCTACAGGAGGTAGAGTTATCTACCAGATCTGCGGCAACACAGATTGAGAATCAAGAGCCGGTTCTTCAGCTGATGTTACGCGTCATAAACGTGCATAGCTCTTACCTCGAAAGTACCGAAGACGTCAAAAAAGAATTTATGCGCAATTAGAGCTAGACTACTACCACTGCCCAAAACATGATATCAAGATCGTCATCGGGGATTTCTACGCTCAGGTCGGCCAGGAGGAGGAATACAAAGCGCGCATTAGCCGACCAACGAAATGGGCCTAAGACTTATCTACTTTGCCACCTCAAAGAACATGGCTGTGCGTAGTACCTGATTCCAGCACAACCTCCTACACGAGTATTCCTGGAGGTCATGGAGAATTCCTGGAGGGGGAGTATTCCTGGAGGTCGCGACTGAAGCGCGCATTCGTTCAAAGCTGCCTTGCTGGAAGAGGACAGGCTGGAAGAAACTCCTCTCGTAGACTGTCGGAACACCATCAAAACAGCCATCAACAGCTTAGCGGAGAACGTCATCGGGCATGTGCAGTGGGACGAAACCAACGAATATGCTAATATGCGCAGTGTTACTCGCCGCCTGGAGGAGAAGAAGTATGCAGAGCTGGAACAGCTGCATCATTCTCAGGAATCGCGGAAGTTCTACCAGACACTAGACGCATTCCACAGAGGATTTGTGCCGCGAGACGAAATCTGCCGGGATAATCATGGTATTTTGACGGACGATCGTGAGGTGATCGAAAGGTAAAAGCAGCACTATGACAAAGACCTGAATGACGTCCAGGCAGAGCATCGTGGTGACGGAGAAAGCGATCCCGTCGGTGCAACAACCGTAGAAGACGTGCCAGCCCCAACGATAGGTGAAGTTAAGGTAGCCATCAAGCAGCTGAAAAACAATAAATCGGCTGTGAAGGATGCCTTCGGAGCGGAGCTTACAAAAATGCGCCCAGAAAAGCTGACCACCTGTTTGCACTGACTGATTGTAAGAATTTGGGACAAAGAAAAGCTTCCCTATCTATAAGAAAGGCGAAAAATTGAACTGCGGGAGCAATCGTGCGATCATCGTCCTGAATGCCGCCTACAAAGTGCTTTCCCAAATTATTTTCCGCCGACTTTCACCGCTAGCCAACAGATTTGTGGGAAGTTATCAGGCCAACTTAGTGGAAGGACGGTCTACGACGAACCAATTTTTACTATACGGCAGATTCTCCAGAAATGCCGTGAATACAAAACCCCCACGCACTACCTATTCATCGACTTCAAAGACGCGTATGACACTATCGACCGAAAAGAGCTATGGAAGGTCATGGACGCATGTGGACTTACGGGTAAGTTTCTTGGACTGATAAGGCTATGCTGGATAGGACGCAGTGCTATGTGCGGATTTCGGGTGGATTGCAGGGTCCTTTTGAATCCCGAAGGGAGTTTCAACAAGGTATCCCTCTTACCTTCTATTCATGCGAAGATGGTGTTGGTCTCGAACGACCAGGGGCGCAGTGGGTAAGAATGGTAGACCAGGTAGAGCGACATCTGGCGGGGAGTACACGGTGTGCCAGAGATTGGAGAGCGGCAGCCAATAATTGAGTAAATTGGAGAAACTTTATGAATCAGGCCTTGTTCTGATTCCACAGCAAATAAGGAGAAGCCTGACAACTTGTCGAATAACCATCAGTATGCAAGTCCGATCGGTGGGCTGCTGCTTGCAGTCCTTAACAAACATCCAGGTATCGCAGTTAGTGTATCCATTTAGGGAAGTAAGACGAGTAATCCTTCCCATGCTGACTGCGTCAAAGCCAAAAGTTTACTACGATATCTGAAGGAGACAATGGGTCACAAGCGGGTACATAGCGTCTACAACCCATCGTTACAAGTCAACTAGACCTTTGTGACCTTTGTGAAGCGAGAAAGGAAACTTGTGTGAAGTAAAACCACTCGTGCAAATACATATAAAAATTCACAATAGTAGAGTACTGTTGGTTTAAACAAGTCTTAAATCGTAAAATTTTATACATTTTGATATTTACTAGACAAACCACATTCTTATTATGCATTGGTTTAACTCGGTTCCAAGATTTAAGTGGATGAGAATGATAATTTATGTACTTCCCTTACTAATAAAAGTCTTTTTCCTGTGATCTTCGTGGAGATGTAGAGGTGACAACGGTCTCCAAACAGCAAAGGTCACAATAACATTTCTTCCCTCTTTCCGCCTGATTGCAAGGACGAGGCCGGCGCCGTTATCGCCCCTCAAAGTATTGTATAGTAAAGTGAACTTGTCCACTTAGAATGGTCACTCCCAGGCCCATTCTGATTCATTATGCAATTTTACTGATTTCAATCAATCACGGAGTAGCAACCATTAATATGTGCAATCAGTTAAGCTAAGCTAACTGAAACGTTCCACACATTTTTATTTATTTTGCATCTCTATTTTTTTTTTTTTTGGTCGCGTGAAACATGATTTAAGATATTTGGCAATAAACTTTTTGTTAAGCGAATAAATTTTAACTTGGGGATATTTTCATGTTCGACTATCTTTAAACTGAAAAAAAGTTCTCAATTATGGTGATGGTGAGCAAAATTATAACACAGATATTCCTCGTTATGACGTAACTATTTTTTCCAACTCGTTTCGTTACTTCGAATTTACGTTATATCGATTCATATTTTTATACTAAATTCACCAGGAAAGTAACTTTTATTATTGTTTTGAACATGATTCACAATTTCAGAGTACCGTTGTTTCCATCATTCATTTTTCTTATTTAAATTACCGATTTATTTGTCACAACAGAAATTATACCATAGAGTGACATGAAAAACGAACATATTAAAAAAGTTTATAACATGTTTTAAATGCTACCTAATGCTTGTTTTCGATTAACTTGTGGAGATTTCTGACCATCCAAGCACTTTCATTTAAAGTTCAGTCAAATTTAAAAATTTGAAAATCACGTTATATGGACTAAAATATTGCTTTATATCGATTTACGTTATAAAGAAGTTATGTTGTAAGGTAGGTTACGTTATAACGAAGAATACCTGTATAATCTTTTTCTTTTTGTTGAACAATTTTGTTGAGCTGAAATTCTAAAATTTGGGATTATTTTTTGGTAATACTCTATGCATATTTCAACACATCTTTGCTAACTGTTCTACTAGAAATCCATTTGATCCGTTTGATATTGAGTTAAAATAAGGAACTGCTCGTTTTATTAGATCGGCTATCAACGAATAAAAGGGGTTTCAAGCTGATCACTTTTGTATGTGCACTGTTTCGGCAAATAAATCAGGTGTCAAGTTGCGGATATTTATGTACGGATATTTACGCCCCCTTATTCAACACACTGTTAATCATGAATGAAACATATTATCATGAATGAACGTAGCCGCAGCCCGTCGTAGTAGGTTACCTAGATATCCGCTATAGTTGTTTGCGTGCAAAAGTGGTAACCTAGGTAACCACTACAGTGCTGTAGATTTATGTCAATTGTGTCGGAATAATTCAACATTTACAGTATGATTTTTTCGTATTAACAGGAACTGATTTGACAACTTTAGATTTTATTCAAAGCAGTGAAAACAAATGAAAATACAGTTGAAATTAAGGAATTGTGGAAATTCATCTCATATATGTCTGCTAATTCAAGCTTGTTTTTGGAAATTTGAGGTGAACATTTCAAAGATTAAAGTATTCTTAGTGTAACGAGTTATTTTGTTCAGTGATTAAAATAAAAAGTGGTCCGCCAGTGACGAAAAAACTTTGGTTGGCTGCTGAACGGGTCCCGTTGTAGCCATATAGAACGATGCGCGGATTTTATTTTCTGAGGTAGGTGATTGAATTAAATGAGTTTTCCAGTGCAGATGCCCGACTATAATATCAAATTTAGTGCTTTTAAGTGAGCTTTTGAGGATTATACTTTATGATGAATCTAAAGTGAACTAAGAAGAATCCATTCCATGGATTAGCAGATTGGTTTTAAAAGAAAATATGCGTTTTCCCTGTTTTTAATTGTGTTTACATGTTGAATGAGATGAATATACGGGCTTAGATGAATAATGGAGCAGTTCCCCCACTATTTCTCATTTTCGATTCGCCTCAGTTTCTACATTTCTCTATTTCACCAGTTGCAAACCATCCTTTGGGAGTTTTTCATCACAATGGTCTTGATATTGATTTGAAACTAGACACATAACCATCGTCCAAAAATTGTTCTAATCCTCTATGCTTGTACTTATAAAGTGAATTAATTTGCCTCGCCATTCATAACGCACAAACCATGTTCGAACAATATGCTGGTCACTTTGATGTTGAAAATGCGTTCCGGAACGACGTCAGAAGCATCCCCAGGGAAAGAACGAGAAAACTGCAGTCCATAGCGATAAAAGCAATTTTCTCTTATCTGGAATAGTTTGAATTTCTTTCCCTCCTCCAATACCAATACTTTCCACCGAAGCTGATGCACCAAGTTGCATCCAGCAGCCCTAAGCAGGGAGTAAGCTGCAGTCTTCCTCTATCGGTAACAATTTTCACTTTCTATTTGATTTCACTGCTCGAGAAAGATGAGTCCTCTGCTTTTCTCGCATAACTTTCTCGCTTTGTCCCCAATGCACCACCTGCAAGCCCCGGAGGATCGTAAGTGATTCCTACTGTTCATACCATCGTCATTCAGTTTTCCAGTCCAGGGCAATTTTCTTTTCGACCAAGTCACCTTAACGAACAATAATAATACAATCAAGGCTTCCGTAAGCGAAAAGTTTACCACACGATCTGTGGCAGAGCTGTAGACTCACCGACATGGACTAGTTTCGTGCTTTGTCATCCGGAGAATATATACGATGGATTCCGTAATGCAATTTGAAACTGGATGAAATTCAATTTACGAACTTCAGTGTGGCGCTTCCCTTCAATCGGTCGAACTGAGGAGGAAGCGACATTTCTCAAACACTCAGTAGGGCTTAGAGGGAAATCTTGGTACGCTGCTCAGCAAACTCAAACATCAGTGTTTGAGCTGATTGCCTTTGCAGAACTGTAAATATTTACTTGTGATACTCGAACAGCCAGAGCGTGGGATGAAGTAAATGATAAGGCTTTTAAAATAATAAAAGCCTGATTAAGAGTGCATTGCATCGGAGATCAAATTTGGAGCAGCACAGGATCTCATGCATCTGTAAATTCTAACCCATTCGAACTAGATGGATTACTCTCACTTTGATGAACAATGTAATTGCCAGGAAAATGGAACGTGAACAGAGACCTAATGTGTATGTGTGTGTGGTTATAATTAATGGAAAATTGCTTACCTTGAAAGGAAAACCACAGGTTAACCAGGAAAGGATGCTCCAGCGATGCCAGGAGTTCCACCTCTTTCAGGACACCCCCGAGTGCGCCCCGACCGATGCAGGCATTGCGGCTGACATATTTCATGGCGAACAGACTGCCACTGTCCCGCTTTTGTACGATGCAGACCTGGAATCAATGGAAAACCTATGTTAACATCTTCGCCTATCCGAACGGTATATGCTTGTAGGAGAGAAGCAAGGATAGCTGTACATTCCTCGTAACGGTTTGATAAATGAAATGAGAAATGCATTCCCCTTTTCTGCACGTTTAGAATGACGTTCTATTGGAATATTCCATTCTTTTGTGAACCCCTTATTACCTTGTCTTCAAATTCTGAGTTGGAATCTCGTTTACTAACGTTTGTTTCAAAAAAAAAACTATAGGACTCTAAATGTTTTCAGAATGCGATATTAGTACTAAATACTCTTATAGTTAATCCCTATCATAAATGAAATTCTATGGATTTGTCTGAATTTTGCGGTTGATGATACCGCTTGACAGCAGCAACGAAACAGTAACGCAGCGTTACCTTAAGCTGTTAAGCATTTTTTTCAACCTATGAAGGTTTTTTCAAACGACAATTTGCGTACTATTCGGCGTACAAATTGATTTTGAGTTTGTGAAAAGCGGTTATAAAACTACACCCAACGCAAACGGGGAACATTTTATTACTTTAGGGCAATTTTTTATTACTTATTGTGTCTTATGACTGCGCATTATACACAAATAGTAATAAACGAAAAGTAACAAAAATTATGACGGGCACACGCTTGCCGAAGTTGCGAATATTGTTCTGGATGGGCACGAGTTTTGTATTTTCAAACAGGTGCAAATGAGTTTCCATGAACCAATGAGTATGTGTTTGCGAATGTTTTTGTTTTTCTCTAACGCAGTTTACAGATCGTGATGTCATTTAAAGACGCATTTCAAGTCTTTGAGATCATCAACGTTTGCATACTCTCCGACGGGGAAAATGCTGCTTGGCAGCTCTTGTCATATTCTTCCTCTATTCCGTATGCATACAACGAGCGAACTAATACACGCTCACCGGATGAATTGGAGATTGAAGAAACTTGTAACATGTGCAACATATGCGACGGTGTGTGATTTTTTTTAACTTGAGATGGAAAGGGAGCAGTTTATGACAGAAAAAATCTTGCATGTGGTTGCACGACCATTATTAGATGGTCGTACTCCCGTAACACGTGCTAAATATATGACAGTATGTGTTGTTACTTGACTGGGGAAGAATTTTCTTGCCTTTTTAGTAATAGGTTTGTTACCTTAAAGGCAATTTTGCGCTATTGCTTCTAAGGTAATAAGGAAAAGTTTTGCGTGTATACACATTATAAATGAATTTTCATCAATCTCTGTCCCAAGAGCAACCGAATCGACTAAAAAAGGGTAAATATTGCGATTTTCTTTTCATCTCTTTCTCATAAAGGTAAACTTTACCGTCGCCAATTTTGCTAATTGCTACCAATTGACAGTTACTAGAGATTATTAAAGAGTTATTTCAACAGAAGAATATTGCAATTAGCGCCCTCGCTAATTCCACTCGAAAAAAATCCAACGAACGAACGTATAACTCAATGAAACGACAGAATGCTGTGATGAGAGTCTGGAAACTTCTCCCAAAACCCGCAACCTTCCAATTTACAGCACTTCCCGCAGTTTTCAAAACGTTCTCCTGTAGTACTTTTCACTCTTTTACAAGCTCTCCACGTGAATTTTTCCACCAGCGCTCATCGTCGCATCGCATGAATATCACACTTTTTTTCTGCTTCCCAAACTAACCACAATCCACCAGTAGTGGCACCAGCTAATTGAACAACTTCCTATTTTATTCCACTCCAGTGCGAAAAGCATCACGTTACGAACGAAGTGAATTTTCTACGGCGCCCAACCGCGGTCCGCTCAGGATTATGGACAAAAACCAAGCTCATAATGTTGTAGAGAGGGTTCTGCTGTGATGGGACGTGTTGGGAACCAGATGCTAGATGCACAGTTTCCTCGCATAGTAAGCTGCTTTTTGTAATGCTCCTGCCGCAGCCCGCAGCTCTTTATTTCTTCCAAATAGAGATCTGGTTCGGGGGAAGGGGGGAAGCTAACCTCTATTGGGCACGTGTTTTTTCCCTAACAGGCGAAAGTTTGTTTGTTGTTTAGAAGGGCTGGCAGGCTCACGCACCACGAAACGTATCTCCTGTTACGTTAGAGGCAGCTTTGATCTTTTTTCCGGAGGCACACTGGCCAACCACGGAAACTCTGTCGCACTGCTGGCAGGCTCAGTTTGCTGGACCCCCGTGGCAGAATTATAGTAAGCCCATGCGCTAAGCTCAGTGCATTTGCTTTAATAGTTAACGAACGGTTCGTCAGCAGAAGTGTACGTTAGACTGCACTAGGGAATTGTTTACTTTCCATTCGTGACGTGCACCCGAGGTTCCGAGTTTGTTGGGCCTCAATTCTACATCTTGTGGCTGAAGGTTGTTTCAGAATAGCGAAAGCAGAGCACCTTACAACTACCCTAGTCTGTTTAGTACATAGAATGTTAATTGGCGTAATTATGAACACAGTTGGATTTTTCTTTATAACCAACATATTTTTTATTCCATGCGTGTATAGGAACGGATGGAATGAAAAAATATGGTGCATGGAAATGGAATGTGCAAAGGTATTTTACGTTGGTATATATCTTTATTGTATTCATTAAACGTCAAAACCTCACACATCGAGAGCTTCAAATCTTATTGTATACCAGAAAAAATTCGCATTCATATAATTGTTATATAGTGTATCGGTTTTATTATCGTCAGGGGTGTAAATGATGTCCAAGATCGTTACTCTCTTGCATGATGGTTCTTCATAATGCAGAGTACCTCTGCAAAATGCAAAATATTAGTTCTCTATGACTTCATTATTCTGTCGGACGATAATAAATAAAACCTGACGATAATAGAGTCGATACCCTATACGAGTACAAAATACACTGAGAGGTATTTTTTGGGCAATTCAAAACCAGCAAGGTTATGGCTGCTTCTATGGAAAATTAACACTCAATTTGAAACTAGAAAAAAAAACAGCCATGGAGTCGAATCGATTTAGTCCAGTTAAGATTCTCATAAAGTAGGAATCTAAAGACTCCTTTAAAGCTCTGAAAATTCAATAATCTCAAAATCCTATCCCAGAAAACAGATTTGTCGCACTGCTCCACACGGTCACCACGAGATTCGCTCGAAAACGGAACCACTTTCTACATTAACCATTCACATTATCTTTCGCTACACCAAAAATGATTAAATATTAAATGGACATACACTAAGGTCGCTTTTTACGCGGATTCCGGAATTTCTTCACTTGCATTCCGGAATTTACGCGGTTTTTATTACGCGGATTCCGGAGTTTTCGCGTTTTTTTACGCGGATTCTTTGTAGGCAGCACGTATCCCCCGCGTAAAAAGCGAGAAAAATAAACAGTTCTAAAAATGAAGTTGAAATATATGGGAAGAATTTCAACCACATCTTTTTACTCTGTTAATGATAATCTAAGGTTTTTTTCTTCACATATCATTTATTTGACACGGCACAAACACAATTCAATGTTTAACTGCGTCAATTATATCTGATGACTTAAAATCTAAAAGCAAATTTTTTATCCTCGCTGCCGACTACGAGCTGAAATTAAGTCTAACTTAAAACTAGCATGGATTTTTCATGGGCCATGAATATGCAGCATGTATGAATTTGTTCTGCTGAGCCAAGATGTCGTGAGCTGGGACAGGGGCTTGTAATTCTCGGCTCCTGGAGGTATTGTGCGGGGTCTAGTCGCTGGTTCTGTGCTTAAGGTTCAAACGTGTTCTTGTCGTTTTGTTGGGTGTAGACGGAGGGGAACGGGACTAGACTGGGGCAGGGATGGATTTCAGGAAAACGTATAAAAGGGACATGTAGGGTAGGTCACGGCTTGCCAAGATATCACGAACAGGTACAGCTGGTTGCCAACCCAGATTTTACCCACACAAAAAACATGCTGAAAAGGTATTATTATTGCGACATTATCTTTTTGATAAAACCTATTTCTGAATTTTAGAAATCAACAAGTTTGCATACTACTAGAGCAAACTAAACATCAAAAAATAGTAACACTGATTAGCGGAACTGAGTTCACTCAGTTTCATCGAATTGTCATATTTGTGATTCTTGAATATTTTGAATTTTTTGACTCAATACTGTCTGACTCAATACTTAGTAACTATGTTTCTTCTCCTTTTAGGAAAGATCCATATTTTACTAAAATGAGTAGGATTCCACGTAATTAGTAGTTAAAATGACTGAGCGTGTAAGGCATGTTTATGGTTTTAATTTGTGCGAGTGTTCCCTATAAAAAAATCGAAAAATATAAAATCCGGAACATAGTTACATAGCTGGAAGGGATGTCGAAGAAGATAATTATTTGCGTTACGTAATTAATAGACGTTCTCTAATGCGCCATTTTGGCAAAGAACTCATTCAGAATATCTGTAAAATGCCTGAAAGGGATAACATAAAACATTGAATATGGGTGCGTGTGTATATGTGTATGTGTGTATGTGTCCCACACATTTTTACCTTACAAACGCCAAATTCTATTGCAAAGAGTCCATTTATCTTGCTTGAAGTTTGTTTCATTAATTGACTAAGGCGAGTGCCTAGTAATGATAAAAATATTTCCAGAGCCAACACGGTTTGTTTTATCGATAAACTGTCTTCGGCAAAGTTGAGGATACAGATTTCGTCCTTCAGAAAAAGTAAACTCTGTAAAAAAATTTAAAAAAAAGTTAAAGGATATGTGCAGTGCACAAACGTAGGCTTGACGTGGGACTATTGTGGGTGTAAAGATTTAATTCTGCCATAGCCATAGTATACAACACACACCAACGTACAAATACCAAACTCAACAATCCATGAACACTTCACAAAAAAACACATACACCTGTCATAAACCATAGCATACAAACTAATAGGAAAAATAATTTACTTGTTGCCTATAAAAGTATTCTGTCATAAATAAATTTACCTCGGATGAATGCATTTTTGCACACACATACACGTTATACACACACACGCTATATGCATACACCACTCACAAGCACACGCACCTCAGACACACCCACGCTACTTACACACGTACACATCCACACACCACTAACATACACACGCCACTTACATACACACGCCACTTACACACATACACGCACACACGCCACTCACACATACACACACGTTACTCTCCCACACACGTCACTCACACACGCACACACATATTCACACACACACATACACACACATACACACATACACACACACATACACACACACGTCACTCACAACGCACATTCACACACACGTCACTCACAACGCACATTCACACACACACACACACACATTCACACACACACATTCACACACACACACATTCACACACACACATTCACATACACATTCACACAAACACACACAAACACACACATCCACACACACATCCACACACACATTCACACACACACAAACATTGACACACACACAGACATTGACACACACACACAAACATTGACACACACACACACAAACATTGACACACACACACACAAACATTGACACACACACACACACACACACACACACACACACACACATTGACACACACACACATTGACACACACACACAGACATTGACACACACACACACATTCACACACACACATACATACACATACATACACACACACATACACACCCACACGCTAATCAGACACACACGCTTGATATACGACACACTATACCTACACTATCGGCAGCATCCAAACGGCTTTCAAGTCTTCCAATGGTCCCTTCCAACGGCTTCCAATGGTCCCCAGTGCCGATCACGTTCAGTTTCGGGCTGTATTCCAACAACGATACCTGAATTAGATTACCACTGGTGGGGTCCAGCTCAGATCGAAGGGAAGCCGAACTGTTCGCCTTGACGGTCACCAGGGAATGATCTTCTCTCAACACGGAAAGTCCTTTTATAGCGTCACACAGTGTGGGGAACTTGAGTGATTGGGGGAAGAATCAATCACGTGGTAGCATCTCTGCTTTCTTTTTTCGTCGCTTACGTTGGGTGATGAATGCGATGCCAATTGACTGGCATTGCTAGCCAATGACTGAATGCGTGAAATCATTTCGTCTATGTTTTTGAGGTCTGCGTTAGGGAAATATACCAATCGTATGAAAAATGTATGTGGCTATTCGACCTTCAAACTTTCCCGCAATTTTCAAGGAGTAATAAGAAAATGGTAACTGAAATTATCATGTTATGCAAATCTTGTATGTTTTAGCTTTCCAACGGTATATTAACTATTGAAATCGGAATAGTTGTTTGAGCGCAATTAGCATTTAAAATCTTCCATTCCGCCAACCAAAAACGCTACATGTTTAATCCAGTTTTCCCAGAATGTACCTTAGTATAGTGAAGAAAGACGTAGTCCCACGTCAAAAATTTTTTTTATAAATGACTATTTTTATATTAATATCTCCAGGGTTAGTTAACTATGATTGTTTCACTAGCAATTTGTAGTTCTCGTAGAAAAAAACTCTTTTTGAAGAGTGGTTTTTTCAATTAAATATCTTTGAATTTATGTTATTATTATAATATGTTTGTGTTGTTTTTTAATTTTTTTGGTGTATATTTTTTTGGTGTGATCTTATTCTGAAAATTACTGTCAAAAATTGTGCCGAAGACATTACACAAAATGATATGTTTAGCCCATAAGAACATCTTTGCAAACTTTTAGCTAGATGAAAATGACAGTTGTAAAAATGTATCGAAATTGGGACGTTTTTTAATTAAATACTCTTAGTTTTAGAACGATTCCAAATCAAACAAGTTTTCATTAGGGACTATCCACAAAAATTAAGGTTTTTTTACGCAGGTTGCATTTTTTTATAACTCAAAGACGGTACAAGATATCGACCTCATTCCAATCACGTTTTTCATTTTAGGACACAAGTAATCATATATCGGATTTTTTTAAAAAATCACAATTTTTGGTGTAAATACTGAAAATTTATAACATTGTATTTTGGCCTTCAGAATGACCACTATCATATATAGTCAAAGTTCAAACCTTTTGGGACGGTTTTCTGTGTTATTTTTTCAACTCAATTTAGTCTTTTTTTTACGCGGTCCCATACACATTAGGAACGTATTTCCTTTCATATAAATTCTCGAAAAAATATATGGACCGTGAACATCTTCCTACCTCTCCCCTAAGTTTTCGCGTGACATATGGATAACCCCTTATTTGTGAACGATGCCTAATTTATATAACCTGCAATATACACAATACAAACAAAAAACATTGGAAATAAAAATATGTTTGAAAAAAGTGTGCATAAAATCGAGGTAAAATGTGCGTAAAATCGAGGGTACGTATAATCGAGGGTGTGTATAATCGAGGTATGCCTGTAGTGCGAAACCACATCAATGTTGTGCGAAATCAGTGCAACTATTGATCGATATTGAAACCTGTACAAAGAATTTGTGACGGACCTAACACATTTGATAGCCTAGCGTCATTTAAATATATTAGGCTGCTCCCAACCACTACACTTATAAAGAATCTACTGGTACTGGTACCGTTGAAGCAGTGCAGCCAGCAATCAATAATGATAAATTGGGTACTGACTAAACAAATAAAAATATAAGCTGATCGATCACTTTCATGAATCTGGTCGTTTGACAATAATAATTTGTAGCAAAAATCATCTTTCATGGCTGTTTTGGTTGCAGACCATGTTATTGGTGTTTTTAGAAATGGGCCAATCGTTCATATGGACCGACTTACGAAAATGAACTACGGTTTTTTTTGAGCGGTCCAAACTGATCGTTCACCCGAAACCGAAGTTTACCGAAATAATACGATTTTTGTGTGTATGATACATATTCTGATTTCGATCTCTATCAATCTGTTCACTACTCAACTCTTGCGATATGCATGTCATACATTTTTTGTGCGAAGTCAGAACAACAGATATACGAATTGAGAGGACACATTGGTTGATTAAGGCTTGAACTTTCACGTGTAGCTTGAAGCATCTGAAAATACTTCCAAAGGCTTCAAAAAAAAAAAATTTAGAAACGTTTCGGAATGCAAGGAAAAGCCAGCAATGGATATAATGGTTTGAAACGCTAAACTTAAACAGAAAAGTCAAAATCTAGCACTGAAGCATTTGAGCATTTTCATAATAAAATTCGTCTAAAAATATGTAAAACATTCCTCTGAAACAAAAACGCTCGGGAACACTCTGGTAAACCAGAAAAAAAAACAAATACAACAAAATAATGTTAAATTTGGTTTAAATCAATAAACCAATTTCAGCGAGAGAAAAAGGATTAAAAGAAAACAATTCAAATTCATCCTAATGCTTGAAGAACGCTTCTCAATGAACGAAAAGGGCAGAGCAGAAATTCATTCCAAAAGTGGTTCCATAGATGGAGGATACTAAACACAAAACTTATTCCAATTTTAGTTCACAGCTCAGTTCAAAGTGCTACAACGATTTCAAACTATCATAAAACATAAAGATTTAAACCTTTACTAACTAGAGATAACAAGAAAAATATATTATTTAACCTGAAATTCTTGAATGGTTCTCAACTTGTGCTCAACATGTCTGAAGAACCTTTTCAAAAAAGCGAAGTGGCCACAAATAAAATGATTTAAAATTGTTCTGGGTGTTCCCTCCTGTTTTTTTTTTTACTTTCAACTTGTTTACCATTACGATCGATATGGTATTGGCTGCAGCTTGAAATTGAAACCTGCTGCTGTTTTTAGTCGTTGTGCTACCACTTAGCAGTTCCATTATGCTACATTTTCAACAAGTCTTTTATGCAAGGAGGGAGTTTGTTTTCCGTGCTAAAATCCGGTAACCGGCAAAACGTCAAAAATTATCTAAAGTGTTTGAGATCATAGTAAGCGGTTATATGCTTTCTCGCACCAAGCTATACTGCCTATAAATGCATATCAGTCCCATCTTGAAATCATCAAGTTGAGAAAACAGCGCTTGAAGATATTTTTCTTGTTTTGGGTACTTCTTCTGTTTGCAGTGGATTATTCTTATTTTTTCGACATAGTGTAATGAAATAGACCTCAATCATAACTTCTTCATTAAATAATTGCCTTTTTCGTGGAAAATACGATACAAAATAAGGAAGGGACTAATATGCGATTATTCAAGCCATCGAGTAGCAAAATAATCGCATACCAGTCTTACCTTCAACTGGTCGGTGTAGGAGTAGTCATATTTTTCTCAAGTATTTTGAATATGGGCAGACGTTTATGGCCGCAGACAGCTTCTATGCCGCATGTAGAATGGCGGAGACGTGCACCCATTACTTACTTCGACTTTAAGGTCGTCGCTGAAAAAGCAAAAAACAAGATTGAAGTCTCGGATAAGTTACTGAATAATTTCCTTTCTTACGTCTTCAGTGTTTCGCAATACGTGCTGAATAAAATTATTCCGGATTAGCCAGTGCATTTAGCATATTGGAAAAGTGGTATAGAGGAAGGGGAGTTTCCAATTTCATTGCAACAGTGACTTGACGGAAGACGACAGCGATGAAAAGAGGTACAAACTGTTTTTAATTAAACAACTGAAAACGATTCCTTCTGAATTTTGACAATTTCAACTTGAATGATCATTTGAAGTGACCACCCTTTACAGAAAGCAGCATTGTTCAAGGCTTTTATTTCTCTGATAGTCGAAACCAATAACCTTTGGGGAACGAACTTTCAGAAAAAATTACCTTTTGTGTGGAATTTATTTGAAACAACCTTGCATTTAGTAATTATTTGATGATTTTTTGAGAGCAAAAAACTTAAAAAAACAGCACCAATTATTTGTTATGTGGTTTGAAGAAAAGAAATTTGACCATACTCAAGAAAAACATTTGATATGCTGATGCTGATATGCGATTATTTTTAAGATGGGACAGTTCGACCTCACATTTTTTTGTGACTTTTTCATATAAAACCTAAATTAATCCACCTAGCGGTCAGACCCAGCCTTTCTCATTCAAACTTATTCTTTGTAAAAATAGATTTACATGACCGCTTCAATCCAATAAATGTATATTCATTCTTTAGGTTCTAAAAAACTGATGTTGTAATCTATACATACAAAAATGCAGTCTGTCTGTCTGTCTGTCTGTCTGAAAATTGAAAATTTGTATGTAGGGGTTTTTGGTGCCGATAAAGGTTCCTATGACAGTTTGAGACTCCTCCCTCTTCTGGAAGGAAGGGGTGCCATACAAATGAAACACAAATTTCTGCACATCTCGAGAACTAATCAACTAAATGGAACCAAATTTGGCAGGTAAATGTTTTTAGAGGTTAAAATATGTGCATTATGGTTTGACACCCTCCCTTTCCTATAAGAGAGGGGTCCCATACAAATGAAACACAAATTTCGCATAGCTCAAGAACCAATCAAGGAAATACAACCAAATTTGGTATGTGAATGTTTTTCAAGGGAACAAATATGTCCATAACGGTTCGACGCCCCTCCCTCTTATGGAAGCACATGTTTCTGTACATCTCGTGAACTAATCAACTAAATGGAACCATATCAGTGCGTCTTGAACTGTCCTACAGATCAGACGTTTTTTCGGTTGCTTGTGGACTGGTCTTTGACTGCCTATAGCTTCAAAGTTTGTGTTTTGTCAGTGTGTCTTTTAAAGACTACCTGAAAGTTATTTCCCATCAGTCTTTCTCAAGACTACCTACTTTTGAATTTAACATTTGTTTTAACGTTTTTCGTATCACCTGAAATGGCTGGACGGAAAAAGAAACCTCGCATCGCTGCGGGGAGGAAAAGAGAGGCATCTCTTTCTGACACATCGAGTGTCTGTAGTGACAATCCTTTTGATATTTTGCCTGAACAAGAAGCTGGTGAAATGGAAGTTATTAATATTGAAACTATACAAAATATAAAATCTTTAAAAAAGGAGAAAGTTCCACCTATTGTGGTAACTATTTCTTCTGAATTTAATATATTCAAAAAGGAACTTTCAACGTTTGTTTCTGACGTTAAAGTTACCTATCAGATTGGCCGTGGGGTGAATGCCGCTTATTAGCCGACTCAGTAAAGGGTCGTGATCGTCTTGTTCAGTATTTAACTGACAAGATGTACAATTTTTTTACATACGACACCAAGAACGCCAAGCCGTTCAAGGTTGTCTTGAAAGGTCTCACCAACGATCAAACCGTTGATGAGATCAAACTTACTTTAACAGAATTACTTGGCATAGCCCCTACCCAAGTAATTCTAATGAAACAAAAATCACGAGGCGAAAACAGCCAGAGAGCTGGAATTTCCCTTGTTAATTATTTAATTCATTTTAACCGCAATGAGGTTAACAACTTAAATTTTTTTGAAAAAGCACATGCTTTGTATAATGTGCGTGTAAAGTGGGAAATTTATAGGAAGTATGGCGGAGGTGAAAAGCATATCACCCAATGCCGTACTTGCCAACGTTATGGCCATGGTTCCAAATTCTGTAACATGGACCAAAAATGTCTTAATTGTGGAGACTCTTCTCACAAAAAGGACACATGTCCTGTGAAAGAGAGTAAAAATTTTCGCTGTGCGAATTGTAACGGCAACCTTATGTCAAATTTTTATCAATGCCCAGTCCGTTTAGCAATTTTTAAGGCAAGGCAAGGTAAACAAAATTCAATTTCTCAATTAAAACCAACTTCAAAACAAAATTCTCCAAGCGTACCAGTGACGCATAGTTTACCTACTCCTTTGCATACCCGTTTAACTTATGCACAGGTTACAGGTAGTTCGAACATTATACCGCCTAGTGTTGGTAGTTCGAAAATGACCGTTAATATGGGTAAGCAAAACACGCTAGAAAATAATTGTACACCTATTACTCCAGCTAATATTGCTGCCGAAAATATTTTTTCTAATGTCAACTGCCTGGGGCCTATTACGGCAGGTAAACTTTCTTTTTTGCAACAGGCAATGTTCGATCTTATGAACGCCATGTTGCAGGCAAAATCAATGTTTGAAGCCATTCAAATAGGCACAAATTTTACTATTAAAATTGTTTCTAATTTAAAATTTAGCAATGATTTTAAATAAAACAATTAAAATATTAAATTGGAAGTGATCCCGAATACGTGGTTCATAGATTTGATAGGATTCAGGGTTCCGGCGGTGGAGTTGCAATTGTTATTCATCGCCGAATCAAACATCGTGCTCTTCCCCATCTTGAGACGAAAGTTATTGAAACTTTGGGAATTGAAGTTCAAACTGAACTTGGGATTTTATTTATTGCCGCAGCATATTTACCATTTCAATGCACACGCGAGCTCAAAAATTATTTTAAAGGTGATTTACAAAAACTCACTAGAAATCGTTCGAAATTTTTCATAATCGGCGATTTTAACGCTAAACATCGTTCATGGAATAATTCTCAAAGTAATTCCAATGGCAAAATTTTATTCAATGATTGTTCTTCAGGATACTATTCTATTTTGTCTCCGAATAGTCCTACATGCTTTTCTTCTGTAAGAAACCCTTCAACTATTGATTTGGTGCTTACAGATCAAAGTCATGTATGTAGTTATTTGATCACACATGCTGACTTTGATTCTGACCATCTTCCAATAACTTTTTCTTTATCACATGAATCAGTTTTAAACCCTATGAGCTCTGTTTTTGATTATAACAAGGCTAATTGGGAAAGATACGAAACTCATATTGAGAGAAATTTCAATAATGAGCTTGATTTGCAAAACGAAGTGAATATTGATTCCGCTTTGGAAGCATTAAAATGTGCAATTGTTGATGCCAGGAATTATTCTGTTCCAAAGGCTCAAATGAAATTTGATTCACCAATAATTGACGAAAATCTTCAACTTCTAATTCGTTTGAAAAATGTCCGCAGACGTCAACATCAACGTTCTCGTGACCCTGTTTTTAAAACTATTTATAAAGAATTACAGAAAGAGATTAAACATAGATTTACTCTTCTGAGAAATCAAAATTTTGAGACTAAAGTTGAAAAATTGAAACCATATTCAAAACCATTTTGGAAGCTGTCGAAGATTCTTAAGAAACCTTCAAAGCCTATTCCAGTTTTGAAAGATGGTGAACGTTTTCTTGTATCCAATGAACAAAAGGCTCAAAGACTTGCTCAGCAGTTTGAGAATGTTCATAACTCAAATTTGAATTTTGTGAGTCCAATTGAAAATGAAGTCACACGTCAATTTGATTTAATTTCTTCCCAGAATTTTTTACCTGCAGAAATAATTGAAACTAACTTGAATGAGATTAAATCAAATAAAATTTCAAAAATATGAAAGCACCTGGTGACGATGGAATCTTTAATATACTAATCAAACATCTCCCTGAGAGCACAATGGAATTTTTAGTGAAAATTTTCAATTGCTGCTTCAAAATTGCATATTTTCCCAAATTATGGAAAAATGCAAAAATTACTCCCATTTTAAAACCGGATAAGAACCCAGCTGAAGTTTCAAGTTATCGACCAATCAGTTTGCTTTCTTCAATAAGTAAACTGTTTGAGAGAATTATTCTTAACAGAATGATGTCACACATCAACGAAAATTCAATTTTTGCAAATGAACAGTTTGGATTTCGCCATGGGCATTCCACAACTTATCAATTGCTCAGAGTTACTAATATGATACGAGCTAACAAATCTGAAGGTTATTCCACTGGAGCTGCTCTTTTAGACATAGAAAAAGCATTCGACAGTGTTTGGCATAAAGGTTTGATTGCGAAATTGCAAACTTTTAGTTTTCCAATTTTCCTAATCAAAATTTTAAAAAATTATCTTACTGATCGAACTCTGCAGGTTGTCTATCAGAATTCAAAATCTGATAGATTTCCTGTCAGAGCAGGTGTACCTCAAGGTTCAGTCTTGGGTCCAGTCCTGTACAACATATTCACTTCAGATCTTCCTGATTTGCCTCCAGGATGCACAAAGTCATTGTTCTGCGATGACACAAGCATTTCCGTAAAAGGAAAAAGCCTTCGTGTCATATGCAGTCGATTGCAGAAAAGTTTAGATATTTTTTCTTCCTACTTGCAAAAGTGGAAAATCTCTCCCAATGCTTCTAAAACTCAAATGATAATTTTTCCGCATAAGCCTAGGGCTTCTTTCCTCAAGCCAAACAATAATCACGTTGTCAAGATGAATGGAGTTATTTTAAGTTGGTCTGACAAGGTTATGTACTTGGGACTAATTTATGATAAAAAACTTATTTTCAAAGAGCACATTGAGAGTATACAAGCCAAGTGCATCAAATATACAAGATGTTTATATCCTCTCATTAACAGGAATTTTAAACTTTGTTTAAAAAACAAATTTTTGATTTACAAACAAATTTTTAGACCAGCAATGCTTTATGCTGTATTGATCTGGTCAAGTTGCTGTTCAACAAGGAAGAAAACGCTCCAAAGGATTCAGAATAAAATTCTGAAAATGATTTTGAAGCGTCCTCCTTGGTTTGGTACACTCGAATTACATAGACTTACTGGTGTTGAACCATTAGAAACTATGTCAAATAAAATTATTAACAATTTTCGACAAAAATCGTTGCAATCCTCAATTGCTACGATAAGCTCTCTTTATAGCCAATAAGTTAGCAATTAATTTAGTTGTAAGTTTACTTCCCCTTTTCTGACAAGTAGGTTTAAATCCCTACGAATGATAAGTCCTAATTGCGAAAGCAAACAAATCCTAACAATTAGAATTACAAATTTCTAACAGTGTTGAGAAGTCACCATTTGTGATTGGACACACATACTCATTATTTACTAATATTTACTTAAGCTTAAGAGTCGAAAATAACTGAATAATACTCAACATAGATATTTCCGCAATCGAGATGATGCATAGAGAGCAAACATTGACCCTGGACACTTTTAGTTTCTGGAAAGCAACCAAAATATCTAAATACCTCCCAATATGGGTATTTCCGGTGTCAGATTGATGCCAGAAAATCTGCTGAAAATGACCGAATACCACCGAATATGAATGTATTCAGAATTAAGGCGATGCACAGAAGCCAAAAGTCGAGGATGTTGTCCTTTCGATAAAACCAATCATTTCAAACGATTTGTTATTTGACTTTGATCATATCCTGTGGCCGATTCGTCGAACATTTGCAGACTATAAACACATCGCAAGGAATCAATGAATTTGGAACGTTCAAACAGTACGATACCACATTTAAATTATGTTGAGGCCACATAATTCGATCAAAGCAGGTATAGTTTTAAATAATCTTTGAATTTCTTTTCTTTCCATAACTTTTGAGCCACATATCATATTGATATGAAATTTGTTATTTGTAAGTTCGAGAGATAACTCGTTCATATGACACTAGTTATATTCAAATAAGTCATGTAATCTTTGAGATAATAGACTTTCGTTGTTTTATTAATAATTTAATACATAACGGTTGTTTAAGTTCGGTTATAATCAAATGAAGTGGGAACGTATAGGGCAGCCAAACTTTGAAACCACGTCTACAATCATAATTAATCAGTTAACCCTTAACTAGCCCGCTCATCTAATATATATATAATATATATATATATATATATATATATATATATATATATATATATATATATATATATATATATATATATATATATATATATATATATATATATATATATATATATATATATATATATATATATATATATATATATATATTATCGTGATTTTCACATTTAGGTACATTACAGACGAAGTTACAGTTCGATTACAGTAAAATTCAATAGGGTGTTATGAGGCAGCTAGACTTATCATTGGACACTAATTTTGTGCGAATCGGGTCAGTCGTCTCTGAGAAAAGTGAGTGAGTTCAAGTAGTCTTCGGAATATGTTCCTTTTCATAGCTGGATTTCACATTTTTAAACATAACAGGCAAAGTAATAATCCGATTGCAAAACAAATCAATAGGGTCCTATGGGGCAACTAGAGCTTCCATTTGACACTGATTTTATGAGAATCGATCCAGCCATCTCTGAGAAACATGAGTGAGATTAAACAGTCTTTAGAACACGTTTCTTGTCATAACTTTCGATTCACAAGTCCAATCTTTATGAAATTCAAAAATTAAGAGTTTTTGAGGTAGCCCGTTCATTTGAGACCAATTTTGTTCAAATCAGTTGTGTGGTTTCAGAGATAATGATGTTTCATGATTTTTACAATTCGATACATAACCTCTAAACTAAAATCCGATTACAATAAAATTTAATAGGGTCTTATAAGACAACAAGACCTTTCATTTGCAATTAATTTTATGAAAATCGGTCCAGCCATCTATGAGAAAAGTGAGTGAGAATAAAAATCTGCACATACACAGACACACACATACAGAAAATGCTCAGCTCGTCGAGCTGAATCGAGTGATATAGGCCATTCGGCTCTTTGGAGCACTTTTATATCTTCGGTTTTGCAAGTGATTGCTATACCTTTCTAGGAGAAAGGCAAAACATACTTTTTTGTTTCCTTAATCGATAGTTAAGTAAGAAATAGATGGATTCTGACATTTATCTCGAAAACTATGATAATTTATATGGGACTGGTATGCGATTATAGGCAGTATATACTTTTACTGTACTTGTACCAACTTATTGGAGTTCACCTAGTCGTGTATTTTACAAATGGAACAGGAAGCCCAAGTAGATGCGATTTACACCGATCGCAAGGCGGCTTTTGATCGCTTGCTGTACTCTTGTGCAAAATCTCGCGCCTAGCTACCTCGTTGCATGACTGAGCTCATATCTACGTGGAAGAGTTCTACACGTCAAACGTGGTTTAAGTATTTCATATCAATGCACTAAAAAGTCAGGAGTTCCCCAAGGGAGCATCATGGGACCCTTGTTATTGCGCTGTTTTACAATGGCGTGAGACTGCTGCCAGGTGATATCCGCAATGGCTTAAAAGTGCTTTACTGTTTTACGCCCACTGATCGAGAATGGCAATCTGATTTGGTTTCCCTGCCAGCTAACTTGACACCTGCGGATTGAGCGAATTGCATTACGCGAGCATTCCTAACGCTATCCCGGTAACTTACTCCCGTATCCAGATCGCGGCCGCGATTGGTATTGATACACTTGTCGCCGCAGATCGCATCAAGCAGTTTTTACAGCTATATTAGTCGATGGAGCAATCTATAATGAGCCTGTCACCGTTTGTATTAGAACATTTGCTCGTGTTGAACACCATCGAATCCATAGATAAATTCGTGCAGCAGAAGCTCAAAAAACGAACATTTTATAAACTTGACTCTCAAACTTTGTTATATTAATTAAGACTTAGGGAAGATAACTCATAGAGAAGAAATAAATAAATGAATAAATATCTGAAATATAAATGGCAACGATTTTAGATCCAGAATATCTGTAGAATTTTCATTAAAGGCCAATGTCTTTTTACGGCAGATTTGCATTTTTTAGGGAAAAATATCAGATATCATCACTGATGATTCATCAGACATTTTGTTACAAATTGCCTCCCTCGCCCCCCGCGGACAAGTATGGACATTTATATACTTCTTTCCTTCTCCCCCTTTCTTATGTTGTCCACGTGAAATGTGGACGAGTTCTTATGTGAACACTGCTCTTCGCAAAATGGTCCCAAAACCAGCAGAGGCACGAAAAAGTGGTTTTACTGCATGACAGTGCTCGGTCTCATACTGCCAAAGTCGTTAAAACTTACATAGAACTTAAAATGGGAAGCCCTACTTCACCCGCTATATTCCTCGTCCGAACATATTTTCGTTCGATACCACATGGTCTGGCTGATCTGAAGATCTGTAGGGTATTTGTATACGAACTCGACAAAATCACCGGAAAGAAACAGAACAGTCTGAACGAGAATGAATAAATAAGGTCAGAGTTCTAGCATTCTGGAAAGCGAAATTTTGCTCCGTGTTATTAAAAAACCCTTCCTGAGATAAATTGATTGAAATTTATAAATTCTCCAGCAATGATATGTGTTATTTTTTATTGCAGCAGAAGCTGCAGAATATCGAAGCGTAAGGTTATTGAATATTTCCAGCTGTCCAATCAATCATAGCTGGACACTTGAGGGGGCAAACTCTTCCAGTCGTGTCCACGGCTAGAAACATTTAAATGAAATGTAACATGTCAGCAGTCCCCTGCGGATGGTCTCGTTACACCATCCAGTGCAACAAGAACATGTATTGGAAGGAGCTAGAAAAAAAACTGCAAATCCATCATCGAATCCATCGAACAGGCTTAGTCACGTGCAGATGGTGCTGGAAACCATGCATAAATTCGAACGCTTCTACTGCTGCTGGGTCCTTGGCGTGGGCACAGTCAGCAGCCAAGAAGAGAAACGTTTCCACAAACACACACACACAGCATCGGTTCTAGTTCGGAATTACATATCCGCTGCAGAACGTGCGCCAAGCACATGAAATGTATATTTTCAAGTCTCTCACCCGTTGTCGTCACGATTTGGTTGGTCGGACAAATGGATCCGGTTGATGAAATGTGAATGTAAATCGCGCACAAAGTACCCCGAGCTTACCACCTCCCGGAAGGCAGACGGCTGGGTAAATACTGGAGGAAAATGCTCTCGAACATGGATATGGAAATGGTTCTTTTCTGCTAACGAGAAGCAAGTTGATATTTTTTTTATGCTCGCCAGGCCTCCAGCAGGAAGGCAGCTTCACGTTCGAAAGGGAAACTGCTTTTCGTTTTGTACGGAAAAAGGGCTGGATTTGTGTAATTAAAAGCTCTCTCTCTAATAGGAAGAACCTTGTAGGACTAAATATTGGTGATTGAAAGGCGGGCTATTGGGAATTGAAACTAAGGACGAGGCTGCAAAATCGAACAAAACAATATAAAAATTTCTTTTTTTTTTGTTCCTTTCAAATGCATGTCTGTAAACAAGTAAAGTTCTCATTGCTAATATATTTTTTTAATGCTCTGACGCAGATGGGAAAAAAGAAAACCTTTTCCGGAGCATGCCAGACGACTGCTCCTGTGTTGAATTAATTGTGTAACGCGAAAACCCGGAGAACATATTTGCATAGCGCAGACATTCGCTTCCCGTGCCGGGGCTCGTTTCGAGGGCCACGTGATGATGGGAGTCTTTCTTGCTTACAAATGCGATGCATTATTTTTAGCACTATTTCTGAAGAGCCAGCCAGCATTTGTTACACTTATTCTCATTTCGTGTTTATTATTCTTCTTTCTGCTGCTTTCGCTTCATTATAGAACGATAAAAACATTTTTTTCGTCTACCAAATTGCAAAAGAAAGAATTACTCATTCTTTTGCTTTGGACGTGGATAGTAGAGGCTAAAGCAGATGTTACACAGTATCGCGTCGTTTTGTAACTATATAAATTTATATATCAGGTATGCATCAAATGACTAAAATCAATTCGACTGCAACAGAGAGTTCGAGCGCGCAAATCAACTGACATTCGGAAATATCTCACTTTCTCTAAGCATTAAAAGACACACCAAGCGAAAGTTCAGCCTCCAGAGGGATCCATACTTCAAATATTTTCGATTTGGTATCACTGGGACTCGGTGTTTGTGAATAAGAAAGTTTTAAAACTTTTGATCGTTAGAGGAATTTAAAATGACTTAAATTTTTTGACCAACATTCGAATGCAAAACGAAATGTAAAACGATGGATATTTTACTTTTTATTTGTTATTCAGATGGCAGCGCCATCTTCCTCTACAATTCTCATCCTGAGTGGCCAACAAAGTAGCAGGATGTTTTCAATTTATTTTTGACCCATCTCCTTCAAAGCAAAAATCATTTTTCATCCCCAGGGATCATATTTTAACTGTCATTCCTCGACAACAATAAGCACATTCGGTACAAGCAGTCTTTGAAATGATATCCAACCTAAAAGCGTTCAAATACGAGCCTCTGTCCCAACTCACGACATCGTGGCTCAGCAGAACGAATCCATACATGCCATTCGACGATTATCAGACGACCATTGAACAACAAAACACTGATTGGAAAACCCATGCTAGTTTTAAGTTAGACTTGATTTCAGCTCGTAGTCGGCAGCGAGGATAAAAAATTTGCTTTAGTTTTAAGTCATCAGATATAATTGGCGCCGTTAAACATTAAATTTTATTTGTGCCGTGTCAAATAAATGTTATGAGAAGAAAAAAAAAAGCGTTCAACATTTTTTCGTACAATCATTACGATGTTAAAGCGAAGTTAAGTTGTCGAGTAACGGCACACGCGCCACGTCACCCTCCGGAAAAGGGGGCTAAAGTAAGCTTACCTTCTTAGCGAATTGCGGTTTGCCACCGGAATCGAGCGTTTAATGATTGATGGTTGAATATTGTGGCAGACCAGATTATTAAGTTTCCCTCAAACGCTACCGTGGGATTGGGGCCTGTCAGCGTAGAATTGACAACTCTCTTAAGCTAGCTGAAGGGGGGGAGGTGTTACAGCCGAAAGAAGACGTGAATATATTATGTAAATTCCCACCTGTCGAGCATTGTTGATGACGCTCGGGATGTTTCAGATAGTACTGAATTTATTGATCCCCAGCAATTGGTGATTAAAGTAAACCTCTAATTGAACGCTATTATTCGCCATCTATACCAACATAGATAAAAGTATGATAGTGACGAGTATCTTCATACTTATGCTGTAGACAATCCATCTTCTGTAGACAATCAGCTGGAGTTGTCTCGAATCTGATCGCTAATGTTTGAAAGCAACATCATCAGCGGCGCAGCAGGGAACACAAACAAAGCAACTGCAAGTCAGGTAATAAATCCTCAGCTTTGACTGTTCAGAGTTATATCCAACTGCGAGTTACAATTCGCTTTTAGTAGCGTGGGTTCTGTAGAAATTGGTTTCAATTTTAGGGGAAGCATATAAATAAAGCCAATACTGAAGCGATGGAATGCGAGACTCATGGGACTACGACGTACGGCGACAGTCACACTTCGTGTGAAGTGAACCCACACAACCTGATTTTATTACGGCGACTGGATTCCGGGAACATTCTTTCATGTGAGTTAGTACAAACACGAAATAGATTTCGTGTTCTAGTACCGAAAATAAGAGATAACTTACCAACAGCAAACACGATAACGAGTTTGTGGGAGAGATCAAAAGCTTTTCCGGTTTTATTTTTTTCTTCGTCGATACACCGTTAAAATAAATATCGCGACACAATCGATTGTGTTCGCACTTTCGACAACTTCTTTCAAAAATAGACATTCTCTCTGGCAGGCGACAAATTTTCACCCCCCTGAATGAAGAAAACGACATGGATTATCAGCAGCCAGTGACCCACATTTCCGGTGGCTGCACCCCCGGGCAGTGAAACGAAAACCCATAAATCATTGAACAGCATGTACTGACCCGTTACACGGTGGAAAGAGTGCAACGGGGTCGGTTCTACTGATTTATAATTTCCGATTACTTTTGTCAGCAGAGCTTACCCATAGCATTTCCTGTGGCTGAGGTGGCAGACATCCATCAGAAGAAGGGTTGAATCGAAACCAATGTAGGTTAATGATGGGTAATCTCCAATGTTTGGGAGCAGAACATCACAAAGGAGAATGAGAGGACCGATTAACTATGCCGACTCTATTGTGGTGGGTAGAATTACGGGAGGGGATAAATCCGAGGAAGGCTTTCATCAATTGGCTGAAATTTTGGGTTGCGGTTGATTTAATGAGAAGAACAGAGGTTCCATACCAATACCGCAAATATGCTCAAAGCTTATCTGCACGTATACCTATATATAAATCTTGCTGTGGAAACGATACAAATTAAATTGTTTCTATTGTGGACAGCAATGTTGGTGAGCTTAAGCTTTACTGATTGCACATATCAATGGTTGCTACTCCGTGATTGATACGAATCAGCAAAATGGCACAGTGAATCAACTGAATGGGGGTTGTGATTGACCGACCATTCCTATTGTACAAGTTTTAGTGACTCAATACTTTTTGTAGGGATCAATATCAGCGTCAGTCATGTCCTTTTGCAATCGCGTCGCAAACGGCAATCGTGAGGTATTTTGTGGGTCAGACATCTGCAACATCTTGGCACTATGGGACAACAATCAGAGCATCGAAAGAAAGCCCGATCCTGAACGGCCAACGACCCTGAGTGACAATAGGCTCCGTAAGATATTGAAAAGAAAGACCGATGAAAAAGTGGCGACACACGGTTGGTCGAAAGGTCAGTGCAACCAGGGCCGGCGTCACACTATTTTCCCAAGTGGGTAGAAAGAAATAGGGAAGGTTCATGGGTGGCCTTTCGGTAGTTAACCGGAATGTAGGCATGTTTTTAAATTCTTTCCTCGTTTTATTTATCAATTCTCGCGACAAAAATATTGGAGTGGATCATTTCAGTTTTGCCCAGAAACTCTCGATGATACGCAGCTAAGAGACGCTCCATCTCCTCGAACGATTGAACCGAGTAGTTGGCCGACGGCAGATCCAGTCAGTACACCGCGTATTCGTCCTTATGGTATTTCTTGAAGAACGACGCAACTTCCGGTCGGCACTTCTTACTAAAAATTTCCCCATTCACGGCCAGTTCGGAGCGAAAGAAGAGCGGCTTTGACATCCTCTTCTCGCTGATTGTCAGCCACAACAGCATTTTCTTGGGGAACTTAGTGTGTCAAATGAACTTCACCTCTGACCTCACTTTCTTCGTGGAGGAAGTAAAATACGAAGTGCCCTGCCAGTTGTTGCCATCCATGTTCATCAGGTAATTTCCATAGTTTGACCGGTGGTACCAACCTCCTGACCAACCACACACAGCGATGTAGCCACTTCTATCTCGGCCTACCTCTTCAGCATCCTTAGGAGCTTCTTATCGCTCGGGGTCGTCGGACGTTCGGAATCGGGCTTTCTTTCCAATGCATCGAATGTTATTGTCTTATAGTGCCAAGATATTGTAGATGCCTGAATCAGCATATCCGACTCCACAAAGTGTCACACGATATCCGTTTTTGATGCGGCGAGGTACCGTTCTTTGAACGCGCGCACTTCTGGATGGAGTAGTTTCACTGTTTTCGATATCACAGTTGAAGTTCGAGTTATTTTTTTTCTGTTGAGTCATGGGTTACCTTCTCCCTATAACAATCTCCCAGATGGTCTCGAAGTACGATGCTGGCCTAACAAGGCAGTCGTCGTAGGTTCGAGTCTCGGCTCGAGAGAGACTGTTAGTGTCATTAGGATCGTAGCGCTAGCCCCGCAATTGTCCTGTACACTAAACAGTTGGCTGCGAAGTCAGTGTATAAGAAACAGAAGGTCAAGCTTCGAATCAGAATGTAGCACCCAAGGCTTTTGCTTTAGCTCATTGGTTACCTTGATTGATGCTGCATGTGTTGTTTCGTTAGTGCGTGTGAAAGTAAACCAATGAAAAATCGACATTTTTTGCGCATATTTTTTATGCAAACGTTATGGCTCAACAGTTTGGTCTCCTCGAAAAAAGTCTCTATCCAAAATTTAAACTTATTCGGACTTCTTAAAATTTACAAGAGTAGCGCTTGAAGTACTCGAAATCGAAATTTTGTTTGATAGCAAATCGCTGAGAAATGCATGGCATCTGTAGTTTTGTAAACTCTCGCTCAAAAATATCCATCAAAAAGCGGTCGCTTGCGCATGTGCAGGGATATTTTCCGAGTAGGTACTACTACCCATACAACCCGCATCAACTGCCGACCCTGGGTGCAACCAGTCAAACAGTCAAAAAGTTCCTGGTGAATATGGACGTATATGTCAGGAAGCAGCAGTCCTGTCCACTGGTCTCTAAGATTTAGGCAACGACGCAGCGGCAGTGGCTGAATAAGATGTACAAGTCGATTTTCCCGGCGAATCGCGACGTGGCGGTGGTGATGAACGACGAGGCCTATCTCACGCTGAATGGCAACGAAGCGAAAGTTAACACACCAATTTCCCAACAAAGGTGAACGGGAAGTTCATAGTACGAAAAGCCTGCCGGAAATTGCGTCGTTCATCAAGAAATATCATAAGAGCGAAGACGCGGTGTTCTGGCCGGATCTGGCGTCGACTCACTACTCGAAGAGATCGTTGGAAAAGATGGAGCAGCCGAATATCGATATGGTACCCAAGTCGGCGAACCTGGCCAACGTCCTCCAGCTGCGTCTTATCCAGAATTTCTGGGCAAACCTGAAGCGTAAGATCTACTTCATTAATTTTGAGGCGAAAACTTAAAAGGAAAAATGATAAAAAAAACTCAAAAACTTGCATGTAGACATGTTTTCGTTCACCATGACGAATAATCCAGTGAACTATCGGGAGGCCGCTTGCAAGTGCGCAAAATTTGTGCGAACTAAGCTAATGCAAAAATATCTTTATTATAACGTTTGCATTATAATATGGACTTTTTTCGGGTGTCGATAAAAAGAAAACTAAGACAGATAATTGAGTTTGATGAATTTCCCATGGAAGGTAATTATATTCCATGGGAAATTCATCAAACTCAATTATCTGTCTTAGTTTTCTTTTTATCGACACCCGAAAAAAGTCCATATTATAATGCAAACGTTATAATAAAGATATTTTTGCATTCCACTGTTACTCTCCATCATGTGCAGTTTGTTGTTTTACAAGCTCTGCTAATAGGTTATGGGCCCAGCTGTTGAAGTTTTCTGGATCACCAAGAACAAAGTTGCTGAAATTTTTGCAAGTAGAGCCAAACCTGCGATAGGATAGATCTCAAGAGCTCCAGGAAACCTAAGCTTCAGACCGAAGCGCTGGTTTGAAGACCTACGCGAAAAACGATTTTCCCACACTGCCCCAAAAACGCGTACGGACAGTAGGAACAGCACTGAAAGCAGCAGGATAGAATCTTACTGTTTGCCTACTTACTTACTTATGTTCCTGGTGAAACAGAATCAGCTCTTGATCCACTTGATTCAACTACCAAACTCGTTGAGCGCCTCTACGTCTTGTACTGGTCGGATTCGAGACAAGCACCATTTTTAAGGGATTGTTATCCGACATTCTTACAACATATCCCGGTCATTGTACCCTTTCAGTTTTAACGACTTTCTGGATACTGAGCTTGCCTCGTGGTTCATTCTTCGCCTCCATATGCCATCCTTAAATACTCCACCAAAGATGGTCCTAAACACACGTCGTCCGGAAACGGCTTGTGCTTGCAAGTCCACTTCGGGCATTGTCCATGTCACGTGCCCGTAGAGAACTACCGATCTTATGAGCGTTTTGTACATGGTGCACTTTGTACGGTAGCGTAGTTTGTCAAACCTCGACGTCTTGCGGAGTCCGTAATAGGTACGACCTTCAGTTACAATACATCTGCAGATTTTTCTGCTCAACCACCTCGAACTCATCACCATTGATCACTAAACTACTGCCCATGCGAGCTCTATCGCGCTCCCTTCCCCTGCCTAAGACTAAGAATCTGTTACTTAGTCTTCGACGTATTCACCTTTAACCCAACCTTTTCTGACTCACGTCTTAGCTTGGTGTACTGTTCAGCAACCGCCTAGAACGTCCTTCCGATAAGGTCCACGTCGTCAGTGTAACAGATAAATTGAACATCGTTATTGAACATCGTGCTCCTCGTATGGCCTTGCAAGCCCGCACCATTAAAAAACAACAGCAACGAACGCAATTACGTTAATTACGGACCGTAACAATCGGCTAGGACCTAGGCAACGAAACGGACTAACGATTGGATTCTTGGAACATGGAACTGTCGATCTCTCAACTACCTAGGAAGTACCCGCGTGTTTTCCGAGGAATTGAAGACCCGCTACTTCAACATCGTAGCGCTGCAGGAGGTATGCTGGAAGGGGACGATGGTGCGTACGTACAGGGAAGGTCACACCATCTACCAGAGTTGTGGAAGCACACGTGAGCTGGGAACAGCTTTTATAGTGGTGGGAGAGATGCAGAAGCGGGTGATCGGGTGGTGGCCAATCAGCCCTAGAATGTGCAGGTTGAGGATCAAAGGCCGTTTCTTTAACATTAGTATTATCAACGTGTATAACCCACACCTCGGAAGTACCGATGACGACAAGAACGAATTCTACGCGCAGTTGGAGAGTGAATATGACCGCTGCCCAAAACATGATGTCCAGATCATCATCGGGGATTACAACGCTCAGGTTGGCCAGGAGGTGGAGTATAGACCGGTGATTGGACGATTCAGTGCACACCAGCTGACGAATGTAAATGGCCTCAGACTAATCAACTCTGCCACCTCCAAGAACATGGCCATACGTAGCACCTTCTTCCAGCATAGCCTCCACCATAGACTCACCTGGAGATCACCGAATATAACAGAAACACAAATCGACCACGTTTTGATAGATGGTCGGCACTACTCGGACATTATCGACGTCAGATCACATCGAAGCGCTAACATCGATTCTGATCGCTACCTAGTGATGGTTAAGATACGCCTAAAACTATCCGTTGTGAATAACATACGGTACCGTCGCCCGCCACGGTATAATCTCGCGCGACTGAAGCAACACGACATCGCAACACAGTACGCGTCATCGCTCGAAGCTGCACCGCCAGAAGAGGGAGAGCTTGAAGAAGCCCCACTAAGGAATCGCTGGAATGCCGTGAAAACAGCTATCAGCAGTTCTGCGGAGAAAGTTCTGGGACACGTGCAACCGAATCGACGTAACGAGTGGTTTGACGAAGAATGTCGGCAGATTTTGGACGAAAAGAACGCAGCGCTGGCAACAATGCTGCGTAGAGCCACCCGTCAGAATGTGGAGCGATATAGACTGACACGGAGGCAACAAGTCCAACTCTTCAAAATAGAAAAAGCGTCGCCAGGAAGAGGAGGAATGTGAAGAACTCGAGCACACACGAAACACGAAAGTTCTACCAAAAACTCAACGCATCCCGCAGAGGCTTTGTCCTACGAGCCGAAATGTGTAGGGATAAGAATGGAAACATTTTGACGGATGATCGTGAGTTGATCGAAAGGTGGAAGCAGCACTACGATGAACACCTGAATGGCGTGCAAGCAGGAGACCATAACAAGAGCGGAGAAGACGTGGTCGGTGCAACGATAAGCGAAGTTAAGGATGCGATCCGGCAGCTCAAGAACAACAAAGCGGCCGGAAAAGACGGCATCGGAGCTGAGCTTATGAGGATGGGCCCCGACAAACTGGCTAGCTCGCTGCATCGGATGATCGTCGAGATCTGGGAAACAGAACAGCTACCGGAGAAGTGGAAAGAAGGGGTTATATGCCCCATATACAAGAAGGGCGACAAACTAGACTGCGAGAACTATCTAGCGATCACAGTCCTGAATGCCGCCTACAAAGTGTTTTCCCAGGTAATCTTCCAACGCCTGTCACCATTAGCCAGCAGGTTTGTAGGAAGCTACCATGTAGGCCGGCTTCATAGAAGGACGATCAACGACTAACCAAATCTTTACACTGCGACAGATCCTCCAAAAGTGCCGTGAGTTTAGAGTCCCTACACACCATCTTTTCGTCGATTTTAAAGCCGCATACGATACAATAAACCGACAAGAGCTATGGAAAATTCTCGACGAAAGCGGCTTTCCGGGGAAGCTGACAAGACTGATTAAGGCTACGATGGAGAATGTAAAGTGTTGTGTGAGAATTTCGGGTGGAACGTCGGACCCATTCGAGTCTCACAGGGGGCTCCGACAAGGTGAATGTCTCACCTGCTCATTGTTTAACGTCGCGCTAGAGGGTGTTATGAGACGAGCGGGGTTTGAAGTGCGGGGCACGATTTTCAACAGATCAGGTCAATTTATTTGCTTTGCGGATGACGTGGATATTGTCGGCAGAAAATTTGAGACGGTGGCAGACCAGTATACCCGACTGAAACGTGAAGCAGATAGGATCGGACAGAAAAGTAATACGTCAAAACTAAGTATATGCTCGCAGGTGGGTCCGAGCACGACAGGACACGCCCAGGCAATACGGTAACAATCGACGGGGATGAGTTCGAGGTGGTCGACGAGTTTGTGTACCTCGGCTCTCTGGTAACTGAGAACAACGATACAAGCCGGGAGATAAGGAGACGTATTATCAGTGGAAGTCGTGCCTAGTATGGGCTCTATAAAAAACTACGGTCGCAAAATCTGAGTCTTCGCACCAAGTGTATCCTGTACAAAACGCTAATAAGACCGGTCGTTCTCTACTCTACTCTACTCTACTTTGGCGGTGTGCAGGAGAACGGAGTGTGGAGGCGTAGGATGAACCACGAGCTTGCGCGCCTCTACGGTGAACCCAGTAAAGATTCGGTTTGTTGTCGGTCGCCCGTCCACAAAATCGGCTTAATAAACCTTCTTACTAGCGGCGAGAGACGGAAACGACGATCTGGGAGAGCACTTTGTAGGCTGCGTTGAGAATCGTGATCGCTCGGAAGTTCTCACATTCCAACTTGTCATCCTTCTTGTATATTGGGCATATTATTTCCTCCTTCCAGTCCTCCGTTAGCTGTTCTGTATCCGGAATTCTGATTATCAGCTGATGCAGACAGGAAGTCAACTTATCCGCGTCCAGAAGAAAAGCTTAGCAAACTTCAGGACAAGTTAAAAGAAATGACGTTCGTCGGATATTCTAGCAAACACAAAGCCTACAAGTTCATCATATCGATGACCAACCAACGATGACCGGTTACCAACAAGCTAATGATCAGTTGGAAAGTTCGTTTCTTTAAGGAGGATTTGGTGCAACCCGGTACCGACATTCTCAAGCTTGAGACAGAATCGTATCCGTTACCACCTACGCAATCAGTGAGTTAAGATTCTGGTGGTGATGTCACAAAAAATCCACGAAATGAGGAATGTGGCCAAAGTAGCTGAAATAAGTTTCTACGCCGCAGCACTAAATGGACCTGAAATCGCACTCTGGAATGCCACCATGGAGGGGGAAATCCATTAAATTAAATAAAACTTTACATGGACTATTGTAGCGCGCAGTTCAAGACAACATCTCTCGGTGACGGCCGGCAGTATTTGGGCGTACAAGTCGGCCGTGCAACTGATGGACGTGTTCTGCCGAACCAAAAAGCATCTCCGGCGACTAGCATCGAAATAGCAAAACCATCTCTGATCCGAATAAGCCGAAATTATAATAAGTGCATCAAGAACATAAAGGCCGCAGGCGTCGATGAACTCCTCGACTTTGAGTTGAAAAACTTGAGTCGGGACTTTTTCTAACACCTGGCAGCAGTCTTTATCAAGTTTCTGGAGCTTAGCTATTATTACCGTTCATCTTGAAGTTGTTCGGAAAGCAGATTTTCAGCCATTTACTGGAGATCGTATAATATGCTCTCCTTGGACCAAAAGTTCCTTAAGTTCTGTCCAGTTAGAATCCGGAATCACTTATTGTGTTGCAGCGGCACGGAAAGTAACCGAAGAATTCTTTTACAGCGGTTTGTCTACCTGGGCGCCCACTTTCTGTGGTATGTGTTATGTTCTTATCGAGACAGCAAACAACCAAACAGAACGTCGAGGCAAAGTTTCGTCATCAAAACTCGAGCTCGGAAATTGTACCAGCAGGTTTTGACGAAGTACCAAGAATGCCTGCTCATCGACGATGAAACTTACGTCAAAATGGATTTCGGACAGCTTTTTGCCAAGAATTTTTAGACAAATTTGCCAAAAAACTGATGATTTGGCAAGGGATATGCAGCTGCTGAGCAAAGACTAAAGGGTTCGGACGAATAAGACGATGGACTCGAAGCTGGACAAGAAAGAATACCTCAAGAAGCCCATGAAGGTCCCGTGAAGTTTTGACCAGATTTGGCGAGTTACCACTACAGCTGAGAGTGTGACACCTCCTGCTATCCGCTTCCATTCGACATGAACAGAATCTTGTCACCCAGCCGCACAGGTGCAATATGCAACACGGAACAACGTAATAAACTATTGCATGACTGGGTGTTGTAGTTCATGTTATTTCTTTTCATTTCAAACGAAAGGTCGAAAGGTTAATGTTGGTAACCGTCGGTCCAGTTCCGATGGTTGCCAACATTAAATGAGATTCATTTGACTTACATTCGTATTAGGTATAACTTGTAAAAATGGGGAGCTCTTGAAACGCGAACAGAAAGCGAGCTCGTGATTGGTTGAGCACTGCTTTTCCACTGATTTTTTTCTTCTGTTTATGTTTATTCGCTGTTATTCTCATCCATGTTTTGCTGTCAGCTTCAAATACGGCAGTGAAGATCCATTTTTAACGTCAGGGATGTAGTTCATATGGTAGAGCGCTTGTTTAGCATGTGAGTGGTACGGAGTTCGATGCTCAGTTTCTTCTCCAATCAATGATTGTTTTCACCGAGTAAAATAATGTTATCAAATTATATCATGAGTGTTTTTAACAAATTGCAACTGTGGTACAAATACGTAACAGGGTGATCTTCACCCCAATTCGATAATACTATGCTCAAACAGGTATAGGAAACTAATCAATCGAAAATTCGGCGTGTTCTGCTAAAAATGGTGTGTTCTACTAAAAAATCTTTTTGCTAACATTCAAAACAGACAAATTTCCAAAAAAAAAAACACATGTAACGTTGCTTAGGGTAATAAAGCCTGCAGTCAAGCTGGATGTCAAATTTTCTCGAAATCCTTCCTTAAGGACATTATAACTTTTGAAGTGAATGCGAAGCGCTTTTTCTATGCTGAATAATAAATAAGCTTCTTTCTTCGTTTCTAGGAAGAGATCTTGTTTATCAAATTCATTATTTTTCTTGTTTTTTTTTTATTCTTATTTATTACCCAGGTTTAAATTATTTATGTGTAATTCGTTTCCCATATTTGTTCGAAAACCGTTCCGTAAAAAACTCATTCATCTCATTTTTGTGTTTTGCTACAGAACGAACAAGATGACAACTAAATTGGTATATTTTATGATTAGTTCGATTAGTTTTTCAGGTATTAACAAAAGAAAAATAATTCATTCTGAAAAGTTTACCCTCTAAATGACAGAAAATGTATCAAATAAAGCCAAAAGTGGAAAGCGTTACATAACATCCACTCCAATTGGGTTGTTTAGCTATTCACGGATTTCCGATTTTTATATTTCATTTGAAAGAGTGTAATTTTCTGAGCAAAACGTGATTTTTTAAAACTTTATATCATTATCCTTTGATTTTTAAATGAAGAATAAAAATTCGCTCTAAATCGCTACAATGACAGTTGGTATATGGGCGAACTGTCATTGTAGCGATTTCGAGCAGATTTCGAGCAGTTTTAAATCGTGATTTAAAAAGCGAAGGACAACGATAGAAAATTTTTTTAAATCACATTTTACTTAGAAAATACGGATCTTTCAGATGATATAAAAAACTAATATAGCTAAACAACCCAATTAAGTAAATACAAACAACATTCCAGAAAAGGAATTGAAGTAGGAATAAAATGAGCAAACGGTCTGAGCAAAAAACTATCAATCAAATGAATCATAATCATGCCCAATTCCACTCATCTCTCTGCATTGTTTCAATCCTTTCCATTTCCCCTGCTAATAACTACTGCCTAATGACTGGAAATATTGATGAGCTGTGCGGAAGACGCCACCAGATTGTTCGATAACACTAAAAGTAAACAACTATAAATAAATGTGCAATCGGTCGGAAGACAAAAGCGATAGGAGTTCGTAGCGGAGCGGAGGCGGCTTGTCAAACAATAAACCAAAACTAATTGGGTGGAAAAATGTTCACCTGATCAACCCTCTCGGCTGCAGGGGCTACAAACTGTTTCGCTATTGTCAACAAAATAGGTAAACAACTATATTAAACTAAAGGAAAAAAGTACCTTTTCATGTTCGTGTTCGAAAAAAAAAAAATGAAATTCATATCGTTAATTGTGGGACTCGGAAAAAATTGTTCCTGGAATGGGAGTGCTAATAAAACGAATTTATATATGCTGTGTGTAAACGAAACCGAATCACAAACGTGAGCTGAATGAAAAGTTTGCTTTCTACTTTTCAACTTTCCTCTCGCTACGGGAAACAAGTGACGCAAAATATCTCTGCAGAAGTTGTCAGAAGTTACAAATTTGTCATTTTTTATGAGTGATGTAATTTCACCCTCCGAAATCACACCGGATTCGATTAGAGTAAAGCAAAAGTTAACTCGTACAGGTTCTAAATTTACTCCGGATCCAATGAATTGGAACTGTAATCTCACACGCACAAAGCACACATGACTTCAGGTCCGGTGGTCAGTGAATGCTGCTTTTCCAGTGGCAATTCTGAAATCGATCTTCTGCCTGCTCCGACAGAACATTTTGGATCTAATTTCGATATACTTTTCCGAAGGTTCCATGGTTGTTTGGGACGGAAAGTTCAATATTGGATTAGAAAAGTTATTCACACCTGTCTTTCCGCTTTTGTCGTCTATCGTTTTATCTGGCTTCTTTTGGAAACGGAGAGACGTATTTTGATAGTGTGTTCCATGTTGGATTGATAAATAAATTTGCACAACGAGCAGAATGTGAGTCCAATTTCATGACACCAACCATGGCTTGTTTGGAATAACCAAAGCTCGGAAAAGTGCCTGTGAAACAGCTTTCATCTTTGCCAGTAGCATCATTTCCATTTTCACCCTCGTTTTGGTTGCTTTTCAAATGCGGTTATGTCAGTCGAGGGAACAAAGAGCTTCGCATCACTTCGACTAATTGAGATTCGAAACGGTTCCACTGCAGACGACGTGATTTATGCTCATTAGGCATTCATTCCACGCAATGAGCTCAATTAGGGCTTACATTTCGAAGCAAATGATAAAGAAAACTCCAAAGAGGTGTGGATCAACACACGGCACGCTGTAGGACGTGCGAACGAGCGAGGAGATGCTAAAAGAAGTTCGGAACAAAACCACACCGATGTTTTTGGGGCCAAATAAGGGATGACAGAGGTTTTTACACGTGCGAAAAATGGAAAAAAATTGCGTATGAGCTGTGGTATTACAAAACATTCTAACAGCAGATGGAATTCTATCGTCACAGATCAATATATTTGGTTGAATTGAAAACAAATAGTATACAAAATAAGTAGCCTATAATAACTAAAAAAAAAATTTAGCCTTATTCAGATATACTGATTCATAAAAAACTTCTTTTCAAATGGTACAGATAACACTTACAAAGTTTCATTGAATTCTGAGAGGGTGCTGCAGTTTTCTGGTCGATTTTGCGCGAAATAGGTCATAAGCAAATTCACTTGAAAAAAAAAATGTCAAATTAAACATCATCAAAAGAGAAAAAGAGTTCCACTGAAAAAATAGAACTGGTGATACTTGATGACCCGTACGGTTTTCGTAGCTCGGGTACAACTCTACAACATTTTCTTTTCTTCACAATTTTCGTCTATTCCTTTTCCATCTCCAAACGATATGAATTTAGTAAGTCTACTTCAAATAAGACTCTAATAACTAGGTTTAACAAAAAAGGAAAAAGAAAATACACGAAATCCAAATCTTGACCTCAACATAGAATTAACCCTAAAATTTGCTTCAGTGCAAGCGTATCAAGAAACCGTTCCGATTCGTTTGCGAAATCCCGATCATTCCATTCGAATGGTCTGAGCTGCTCCCTACCAGATTTAGGCATTTCAGTTTAAAACACAATCAAATGGTCGACTGAGAAACAAGCTGTACTACGGCAGCCAAATACTAAAAACCGTTTTACGCTGCTACATTTGCTTTTCATTGCCTGCACCATCAACGCGGAAATGGTAGCTAGAAAACGACCAGCAGCGCTAATGGCGTTTCCACCTGATCTGAAGCCGGTGGAAATTTTGACTTTGATGTTGATTCAATTATGTTTTTGAAAGGGCTTTTATGCCGCTGCCTGCTGCTGCTCAGCTGCATTACAAGCAAACTAACCAAATTAACTGAAAGTGAAACGCTGGAGAGTGGAAAATCATGCTCGACTGAACGTGAATAGTTATCGATGAAAATACCTGGCTTAGCCAACAGGGGAAGTGAAAAATACCACCATTCAAATCAAATATTAAAAGCAATAGGCGACCACTTCGAAGTTCTCAAACTTCGGTTGTTTGCGAGTGAAACTAGTCTCTGCTATCAATGACAAAGCTACAGAATACCAGCTGGTTCTTGAATGTTTTGTTCCTCTTATGAATTCATTATTTTACTCAACTGTATACAAATAGAAAAGTTTCGGTTTCCCTGGCGTCCATTCAAGACTGTATGGCGCTGTTTGGCAACAATAACTCGAATAATTGCAGCAATTTCAATCTCAAATCGATATGACTTTCGGTCCACTTCTTAGATTGCCATCTTCCTCCTGCCGAGATCCGAACTTTCCAACCTGACCGAAAGAGAACAGCTGGCGTGGCGCAGCAACAATGGCGATCGCAATGATGATAATGGCTTTGTTGTTGACGATATTTCTGACCAAGAATAGATTCAAGTTGGCTGAAAAAGTTCGGACATGTTTACCGTTCAAAATAGAACGGGAGGAAAATATATAACCCCGTGCGTGTATTAATCCGGCTGCTGACCGTCAGTTTTTCTTTCCTCCCGTACGACAACTAGAAGAGAAAACTCGAAAAATAAACTTGCTGTTGTGGCCAAAAGTTAGTCACGGGTACAGTGGTTTTTTGGCTTCTTCGTCGTTTTGGATACTATTTATCGTTCAACCACATTCGTACGACTGGAAACTGTGTCTGTCTGTGTGTACGAATGAAGTGTGTGTCCTTTTTTTCCCGGTACAATGCGGTGTCCAGCGTCTGTCGGCTTGAGGTAATTTATAGTAAAAGTTACCCCTTTGGCTTCGGACAAGAAGTCATAATCGTATTTCAACCGTTATACAGAGTGTGTGTGTGTGTAGTTTTCAGCAGGATATTAATTAAGCTGTCAGTGGTGAATTTGTTTCACATCGTTTTGAATGTGACTTAATTGCGTTGGCATTCGGACATTACTTGGCATTTAACCACATGAGAAGTTATGGTACATTGAGGAGTTTTGTGTTTGGAAGTGGTTGGTTTATTTCCATTCCTTCCATTAGCTCGTATCCTATTCATGATTGACTTTGAGAGATTTTTCAACGCATCTGTTTTTACTTTTATTCAATCTGTTTAATTATAATTTTGATTTCTTCATAGTTAAAAAAGTCGTACTCGAGCTACGAAAACCGTACACACCTGTACGGGTCAGCAAGTAGACGACAGGTAATAGGATTTGCCAAAACACCAAAGTGCGTTTTGCTTGCATGCAGTTTTGGTTTGAGATTTTGAATTCTAATATAAAATGACGCTGTCTGCCAACCGGAGTAGTTTGTTCTACGGCTCTTACCGATTTGCAAGAGGTTATGGACCCAGACTCAATGAAATCAAGTTTCAAACTTTTTTTAACCGTTATATTCTCGACAAAAAACACTCTTACACGCCGGGCGGAATACCGGGGTACCTACAAATTGAAATTCTTGTAATTTTGACAATTTCTAATCCGATTTCAAACGTTTCAACACTAAAAGATTCAGCAACTTATCTAGTTTGGAATCAGTGACAGAAATTCGGTTTTCCGAAACATGTTCCAAAACTGAGGAGTTTTATGAATATTCGACAATATTGTTGGTATAATTACAATTACAAGTAATATGCATATTTACAGAACCGGAAAGATGTTCAGAGACCTAAGAACAACTTTAATGGCAATTTTGAATATCAACATGTCGACTTCCGGTTTCTGGAAAAGAGTGTCACCATCTTGTGTTTCTTAATGGCGTCTGGAGTTGATTTCCGGTCTCAGGGTATCATCCCGATTCCGGAAATACTCATATTCGAAGGTATTCGGCCAATTTTGGTTCTCTTCCAGCAACCGGAAGTCGTCATTTCGAAATCCAAAAGGGCGAATAGTTGAAGAATTCGCTTTATTTATACGAACTAGGAAAATTACGCTAGGGGCAATGCAAAACCTCCACCACCCTATTAGGTAGCTACGTACCTGGTACCCCGTCGAGCACATAACGGTGAAAACAAACATCAACCACTCAAACGATAAGTTCCCAAGTAGGCGAAGGAGATGCTACACCAATCTGGATGTCCAGTTCGTCAAATCTGCCATCAATGCTGCTCCTGCAGAGGCACGGAAGCTGGCCTACGTGGAAGTTTGTGGTCCAGACGTTTTTGGCACTGGAAGATCTTTGGGAAGCAATCAAACCAAAGTATAATGAAGACGGAACACGAAAGACCGGAAAGCCAAAGCGAAGAACGCATAGTCAAGGTTAAAAGCAGCGTTCATGGACAACAGCTCAACCCGGAACGTCCTGTTGAAAAAAACGATAACAACGTCTTTAACTACCAGTGACGTTTGTCATAAGTATCGTAGGAACAGCACATCAGATACAAAGAACAGGTCACTCACCAGTGACGAGTGGATTGGAACTCTTCTACTGGCCGGATTTCCCGAGGAATACCAATTAATGATTATGGCAATTACCGGAGACATCATAAAAACCAAACTGCTGCAGAAAACTCGAGTACCTGCGCGCGTCGGGAGCTGCAGGTAGCATAATATTGTAACCAGAATGCTGCCCTGATGATCCTATCGTAGTGCTTGATCTCCAGATGATTCCGGAGCTTTCGATAAATTTGCTTTCGGTGAATTAGATGGTCAAACGTGGCCATACGGTTACATTCAACAAGGATGGCGTTAAAGTTAACAACTCGGACTATTAAAAGTAGGCAGCTACAGTCACAGGATGACGAGGTGGCCTAGTTTCCGGAGTCAAGTTTTGTTGGTCGTCAGATCTATTGAAAGTCGTCCACTCGGAAATTTGCGGACCTATGTTAGGAGAATTGGCGAATGGTTGGACACGTGTCACTTGAAATTATTGGAAACTCGGTACTTGGAATGTCAGGACTCTACTCGAACCGGCACGCGCAACTATCCTGGCTAGAGAGCTGCAGAAGGTGAAAGTGGAGGTTGCAGCTGACGGATTTCGCGCCAAATGAACCCGCGGTTGGCATCACCCTCTCCGAATTGGTTGAAACTTTTTTGGTGTGAAGACATCACCTAATTAAGCATCTCTGCATACTTACTTACTCCAAAATTAGTCTAGACTGTCTTCTGAAAAGAGCGAAACTTTTTTTGCCGATTTTTTGTAAATCAATATGATTCAAAAACGGTAAATTCTACAAAAAAGTGTTCTATAAGTAACTTTTAGGAAATTGTCTGAATTTTCATAAAAAAATATGGAAAAAATTATAGATCAAGTCCTACACTGAAAAAATTCCAATTTAAACACAAACATCGATTCAAAAATATTGGTCATCTCCGAATTGGCTAAAAAATTTTTTGGCGAAAGACAACATTGTTGGCTACATTTCGTTCATACATCGCAACTTGAGCATATTTAAGGAAAAAACCTATATCAATCCACCTAGCGGTCAGACTCAGCCTTTCTCCTTCGAACTTATTATTTGTAAAAATAGATTTACATGAATGCTTAAATCCAATAAAGGTATATTCACTCTTTGTGTTCTAAAATATTGGTGTTGTAATTAAAGTACAAAATATGAAATTTGACGTAGTGTTAGTGCTTAAGAAATAGAAGAAATGACTTTTAATTTCGAACAATTTAAACACGAGCGATACCGGGAACGTTTAGATAGTACGATACCACATTTAAATCAAGTTGAGGCCATATATATTGATCAAAGCAGGTATAGTGTTGAATTTCTTTTCTTTCCAAAACTTTTGAACAGCATATCAAATTGTTATGAAGTTTGTTATTGTAAGTTTGAGAGATGACACTAGTTATGTTCAATTATTACACGACGTTCAAGTATTACACGACATACTTGAGATAATAAACTTTCGTTGTTTTAACAATTTAATACATAACGGTTGCTTAAGTTTGATTACAATCAAATGAAAAGGAAACGTATAGCGCAGCCAAACTTCGAAACCACGTGTTCAATCATAATTCATCAGTTAACCCTTAACTAGCCTGTTCATCTGATATCAATATTGTTCAAATCGGTTGTGTAGTTTCTGAGATAATGAAGTTTCGATACATTACAGACGAAGTTACGATCACAGCAAAATTCAATAGGGTGTTATGAGGCAGCTAGACCTTTTATTTGATACTAATTCTATGGAAATCGGGTTAACCATCTCTGAGAAAAGTGAATTCAACTATGTTCGTAGCTTCTGAGATATAAGAGCGTTTTTCACATTCTGATGCAGCGCCAAAACTAAAAGTTTGATTACAATGAAATTCAATAGCGACCTAAGCGGAAAATAGACCCTTCATCTGACACCAAGATAGAAAGAATCGGTCAGACCATCTCTGAGAAAAGTGAGTGCGAAAGAAAGGTGCACATACACACGTACACACCCACACACAAACATATACACCCAAACATGCATATATGCAGAAAATGCTCGATTCGTCGAACTGAGTTGAGTAGTATATGACATTCGGCCATTTCAATCATTTTTCTACCTCTTAATTATCCAGTGATCGATAGGAGAAAGTCAATATGTTTACTTTCATTATGTGATTTCACATTTTTATGAACAACGGACACAGTTACAATTCGATTGCAATGAAATTCAATAGCAACCTATGGGGCAACTAGACCTTTCATTTGATACTAATTTCGTGAAAATCGGTTCAGCCATCACTGAGAAAAATGAGTGAGTTTAAACAACCTCAGGATAACTTTTCTTTACATAACTTTTGAACCATATGTTCAATCATAACGAAATTCAAAAGTTAAGGGTTCTGGGGACAGCCCAATCATTTGATACCAGTTTTATTGAAATCGGTTGTGTGGTTTCTGAGATATTGATGTTTTGTGATTTGTACATTTTGATACATAACCTCTAAACTAAAAATCCGATTTCAATGAAATACAATAACAACCTATGGCGCAACTAGACCTTTCATTTGCAATTAATTTTATGTAAATCGGTCCAGCCATCTCTGAGAAAAGTGAGTGAGAAAAAAAAGTTGCACATACACACACACACACACACACACACACACACACACACACACACACACACACACACACACACACACACACACACACACATACACACATACATACATACATACAGAAAATGCTCAGTTCGTCGAAAGGGGTCGAGTGGTATATGACATTTGGCCATTGGGACCACTTTTATACCTTTGGTTTTTCCAGTGATTGCTATACCTTTCTAGGAGAAAGGCAAAAAGTTATTCTCTAAAATAAAAAACGAAAATGCCAACTAAAACCAAGGTATATTATTTTTTTAGTGTAAAACACATGGATAGATTGAAATAGCACTTTATGTAGCGTAGAAAAAATTTCCAGTGAACGGAAACCGAAAATAGAAACTCTATGTCACTCGGTGGCAGTGCCTTAGAATATCAATGTTTATTCATGAGTAGATGAATTGAATTAATCTCAGTGTCAGCACAGTTATTCTCTGATGCAACTCAGTAACCTATGTTCATTACGACGATGCATAAATATTGTTTCTCATATTCAATGACAGAACAGTGGAATGAATATCAAAGGCCTCGTAATGATATTCAAAGAAGCTTCGGTGATTATCAATCCAAGTAGTGCAAATCTGTTCAGACACTGTGCACTGCCCAGTACAGTATAAATGGTCGAATAAGGTTAATTTTGATTTTCACTATTTCTAAATGATTTTCACTTTTGACGATCAAAGTATCAACACGAGTGTTAAAGTTTATTTTGTCGGTGTTCATCGGTTGTTTGGAGTCATGAATATCAACGGTCGCATGGGTAGTATGATTATCAATATGAAGACGGCTGAAAATCGCTGCTTTTGAATATCATTACAGTGAATATTCTCAGCACTGCTCGGTGGTGTAGGGGGAAGTCCTCTATGTCCGAACGGCCTCTATGTCCGGACAACAGTGATTTTTCGAAAACAAAAAATCCTAATGTTGTTTTGACATGATGGGAAAAGCGTAAATAAAAACTTTTTGCAGTGTACAAATTTTGGCATCACTGTCTGCAAAGATAAACTAACGAGAGCTGTCAAAAGCTTTAGCCTGCTGGTACAAAGTGTAACGCCTAAACATTATACTAATCTTGAAAAGACTTTTTTGGACTTTTAAGGGTGAATTGCACATAGAAGTGAGTGTTGGTAAGTTTGTTTTGCATTGCAGTGCATATTAAACGCATAATCACAAAATTCTAAGGAGAAAACAAATTCTTCAAAATATTAGTGAGTCCTCTACGGCCGGACACTATCTCGTCCTCTGTGTCCGGACAAGAAAAAACTCAACATTGAACATGGATTTTTCAAAGACTCTTTTTTCTCAAAAACAGGATATGGAACGAGAAACAAAACCTTCTTGGTCTTCGGAGAAACTAAAGACTTCTCTGAATATGGTGCTCTCTAAACAGATGACCATAAGAGAAGCAGCCGTAAAGTACGGGGTGCCTAGAACCACTCTGCAGTATCGTATCAGTTGCATCAGATCTGGTAAAGATATGATTATGGAGCCCAAGCCCGGTGGATTTACAAGAACATTTTCCCCCGAATACGAGGAGCTGCTTGCGCATCATATCACGGATTTGGCAAATCGTTGTATGCCACTTACCAAGAAGGAGTTTTCCAAACTTGCCTATGATCTCGCGGTAGAGCTCAAAATTCCACATCGCTTCAACATTGAGAAGGGTGCAGCAGGTAAAAATTTTTATTACAGTTTCATGAAAAAGCATGGCTTTTCACTGCGAACTCCGGAGTCGACAAGTCTTATGAGAGCTGTTGGATTCAACCGTCCACAGGTCCAGTTGTTTTACTCGAACCTTGACAATATGATGACGAAGTACAGATTCGAACCGTCCAGAATATATAATTGCGACGAAACGGGAGTTACTTGTGTACCTAGGCATCAAAAGATTTTAGCTCCCAAAGGTTTCGACAGGTTGGTAAACTGGCTTCTGCTTAGCGTGGAAAAAATAAAACAACCATTTTTTGTATGAACGCATCCAGGAACTACATTCCACCACTGTTCATCTTCCCAAGGCACAAAATGAACCCTAGACTCAGGCTAAACGCCCCTGCACAAAGCATAGGAGTGGCTCAGTCAAAAGGCTGGATGACTGGGGATTTCTTTTTGAAATGGCTCGAGCATTTTGTGAACTTTGCACATCCATCATCCCAATCGCCAGTATTGTTGATACTTGACGGGCATAGCAGTCACAAGACGCTACCAGTGATTAACTTTAGCAGAGATCATTTCGTCCATCTTCTGAGTCTTCCGCCGCACACGAGTCACAAACTGCAGCCCCTTGACAGGACATTCATGAAACCGTTCGAAAACTCCTATCATGAAGGCTGTAACGCGTGGATGCGGAAAAACGCAGGAGCCCGAATAACAGACTACGAAATTGCTGGGCTTGTGAGAGAAGCTTACGGGAAGGTGGCATGAATTGATATTGCAGTTTTGGGTTTTCAGTGCTCAGGAATTTATCCATTCGATCAACATATTTTCTCGAACGTTGATTTTCTTCCCTGCGATCTTACAAATCTTTCGCCGAAAGAATGTACAACTGTCCCTGAAGATCTGGATGTCAACCCGTCAACCCATTCGGTAGCTACAGTTGTCGCATGCATCCAAAAACTGTCACCTCTACCCGATGCCGCACAGAAACGTTCGAAATCTAGGAAGCGAAAATCAGAAAAAAGCACAATTCTTACATCAAAGCAAAGCCTTGGTGCTACATTCCGATTCGGAACTAGACCTTCTGTTTATTTTACACAGACTTCGCAGCCAACTGTTAATTGTACAGGACAATTGCGGGGCCAGCGCTACGATCCTACTAACACTAACAGTCTCTCCCGAGCCGAGACTCGGACCTGGCTTGTTAGGCCAGCATCGTACCTCGAGACCAGCTGGGAGGGTAACAACAATTCTTACATCACTCTCGAATAAAACACTGATTGAGGAAAAAGTAAAGGAAAAGCGAGTTAAGAAATCCATGCAGAATTTTAGAAAACAGAAACCAACCGAAGGACAGAGCGAGAACAACAAAGAAAACCACTTGGAAACAAAACGTCCTAGACGTGTTTGTTTAGTTTGCCAGAACACCAACAAGGAAGGCTTTGTAAGGTGTACATCATGCAAGGACTGGACACACAAGGCTTGTGCGGGTATTGTAAAGCGTCTCCCTACGTTTTTGTGCCATTGGTGCAGGATTTGATGAAGAAGATTGATTTGTCCGGCCATTGAGAACACTGTGTCCGGGCATAGAGGACATGTTTCGTTTTGACTGAATATGAATTCAAAATGTTTTCAAGCACTGATCGAAACTAAGCAGGATTATTTTTTTTCTCATGTTATTTCTTGAATATAAGATTGTTTTTCTTTGAAATAGTAAATAAATAAATAAATAAAAAGTTGCGCATTTTTAGTTATTGCGCAAAAACCTGAAGTGTCTGGACATAGAGGACTTCCCCCTACAACGTTTGCATTAAAACAGGAATAAAAATTGCCAATTTTTCATCGGTTTACCTTCACACGCACTGACGAAACTACCCATACAGCATCCCACGAGTCAACAGAAAAAACAGCTCCATCAGTTAAACTCAAACCGTGATGGCGAAAACAGCAAAGTTACTCCGTTCAGGAGTGTGCGCGTTTAAAGAACGATATCCCGCCGCGTCGAAAACGGACATCGTGCGGCACTTTGTGGACACTGGATACGCCCGTTTTGACATTTACAACATTTTGGCTCTGCTGGACAACAATTAGAGCATCGGAAGAAAGCCCGGTTCCGGACGCCAGACGACCCTGAGCAGCACCAGATGATGCTGGAGAGGAAGACCAAAGGAAAGTGGCTACATAGCTGTGTGCGCTTAGCCAGGAGGTCAGTGCCCTGGATGGCAACGACTGGCAGGGCACTTCGTATTTTACTTCCACCACGAAAGAAGTGAGCTCCGAGGTGAAGTTCATTTTACCCACCGAGTTCCCCAAAAAGGTGCTGCTGTGGCTGACAATTGGCGAGAAGGGGATGTCTATGCCGCTCTTTTTTCGCTTCGGACTGGACGTGATGGGGAAATATATAGTACGAAGTGCCTGCCGGAAATTGCGTCTTTCATCAGAAATTACCATAAGGACGAAGACGCGGTGTTCTGCTTGGATCTGGCGTCGGCCCACTACTCAAAGCAATCGTTGGAGGAAAGGCAATATGGAATATTGATGTTGTGCCCAAGTTGGCGAACCCGCTTAACGTCCGCCAGCTGCGTTTCATCGAGAATTTATGGGCAAATCTGAAGCGTAATATCTACTCCGACAATTTTGTCGTGGAAACTGAGAAAGAATTGATTAATAAAATGATAAAAGAACTAGAGAACTTGCCCAGTCGCATGGTGTCGTCCGCCATGGTGAATGTTCCGGTCAACTGCCAGAAACCCGGTCACAAAATCGTATAATTCTTTTACAAATATAATTACCTTGCATGGTAAGTTTATCAAACCCAATTATCTGTATTGATTTTTTATCGCCATCCGAAAAACGGAGGCCCCGCAGCTCGGCTTTCGCTTTGCTTGCTGCACGCCACATCGTCTCGTTCCAGTCGGTTCTTAATCGAGAACCATTTTCACCGCGCTGTCGTCCGATATCCTTACGAGATGCCTAACCCTCCGTAGCTTCCCAATTTTCGCTCTGGCCTTCGGGGTCTTCGACGACAGCTCGATTCCCATCGGCAAGTGTGACGTGTTTCGCCTCGCTCTCGCGTTACTCCGTGAAGAATTGGCTACTCACTCCCGAGTCCACGGTTCACGGTTTGTCCGTGCCTCGATTCTCGTTCCGTTTGGCCAGGAATGTAAATGAAACGGCATTCGAATTTACCTCTTTTGGTCATTATGGCTTTTCTGGTTTTCCGATCTTCAGTTTCATCTCGTTGTTCTACTTTCTTACAGTAGTAAGAGCACTGCTGGTTCGCGGATTCGTACAGTGGTTTTCGCTTGACAAGTTACAAGATCAAGTCCTCATCCGACAAGATTTTAACTAAGCAATATAACGGACGACACCAGTAGAAAAACACTTCTTACATTCGAAAATTAAATATCATCAAATGACGTGAAGCGGGTGTCAATCATTCCGTCAATTTAAACCATCTTCAGTTTCATTTGAAATGAACCGATGAAAATCGAACAGGAAGAAAAACCCTAGTCCAAACTCATTTGGCAGCGAAAATGTTCATCGTAATTCGAAAACAGTGAAAATAAAACCATTGAAATCGAAATTTTTAGCCAAAGCAATTCGCCATACTAACCGTTGTTAAATGCCCTTACGTATGAATATTGCGGTTGCTGAACGTAAGCTTATTATTAGTTTTTAGAATTCACGATGGCTGAGCTCCCTGTACGCACAAAAAAAAACAATTGAAAATCCTCTTTTGTTATTCTGCAAGTTCAGTCTGCAATCATAATTGCTTAAAGGTACTATAATAGTGTAAAACTAATCCACCATTATATTCAACGATGTACTTCAATAATTAGTAAAATCAACTTCATTCATGAGCTTAGCATGTAATACCCACTCTAGTTGGGGCTGCAATCGGATTCTACGATTTCCGATTATTAATCCGAAGTCAACCCATCAGGTGTTAGCCGATGAATAGCAAACTCAGGTGTGCCCTAGAGCTAGCACTAGTTAGTTTGTTAGTAGTGATGATTCGCACTACAAATATCACATTTTCCACGAACCGAACAGTTCGTCGGTGTGGCATGGCAGATAATAGCGACAGGCCGCTGTCGGATTGTAATGAAATTAGCCAATTTCATGGATTGTCGGATTTTATGGCTCACGTGCGCTCAATTGAGCCGAACCTGAGCGTGGGTCGTGCGTTGGCAACACAACGCAATTGCAAAAGGAAGCACTCTAAACCCGAGGAAGAGTTAGTGGCTTTCCATTCCGATCTTCTCTTGGCAAGAAGCGGAGAGTCGTCCTGGCCAACAGATGGGGTTTTGATTGGAGCCTATTTTGGTTTCCTTCCTTCGGGTTGTTTCAGAAGCAATCATCGTTCGGATGAAATCCACTGGCAACCAGAATCGCCTGAATTGAAGAGATACGCTGGATATGTTCATGTCTGTCAGCATGTTGGTCACGCGTGGTTAAAATCACCAGTGTGAGATGCGACCATGCGTCCGTTGCCAACTGGAAACAGTAAGCATGAAATGACAAAGGAAGAAGTTGTGCCAGTCGCCTGGGGGTGGGAAACCGCAACCCAGCAGAAATTATTTGGAAAATAGAAAACATGCCGAAACATGTTTTCTCGTTAACTTTTATTGAAGCCCGTTGTTTTGAAATTACCCTTTAATTATTCTAGAAAAGTTTCTTTCAATAAATTTTAACTCTAATGAAATTATGTTCTAAGCCTGACAGGTGTCTAGTTTGGTTACAAAGATGTTGAAAATAATTCCGGTTTGCTACTACCAGAAAAAGCAAGCTTTCAATTCAGAATTTTTGCTAGCCAAGACCGTCAAACTGAATTTAGAATTCATTTCGCTGGCCTCAACAGAAAAATGTTTACTGCAAAGTTTTTATAAGCTCGCTCCGCGCTATCTCATAAATCCTTCAACCCGTCACGTGGATAATCTTGATTCCGTTACCGGTCTGAACGAACGAAACTCGTGCCTATTTCGACCGCTAGCTCCCTCCAGTCAGGGGAGGAAGAAAAATGCAACGGGAAACGTGTGCACCAATAACATCAACATGCGCCAAAACTAACCGTGCATGTGACAAAACTGGGTCACCGGCAGTCGTAAGTGCAGGGCAAAGACATTAAATTTTACAGTGGTTTCACGTTCTGGAAATGTGCCGAATAAGATTTAAAAATATTTCATTTATTCTATTTGAAAATTAGAACCAACTTCTACTTATTGACAACGATTCTGACATTTTTTTTTAAATATTTTTCACCGGTACAACTATGCACAATTTTCCTTACCATCGGAAATGCTCTCGGTAAAAGCAATTTGAACTTTTCTCCACTTCACCCGTTGCCGTTCCACAACCAAAAAGCAAAGCGTACAAAATTTATAGGGAAATGCTCTTACGTCAGCATAAGTGCAGCATTTCACGCTCGGAGAGGAGGCGGTGTGTAGTAGATACTCTGCTGCTACAATTGCTTCTCGGTAGTACCGTCGCTCGTGCATATGCTGGGAAAATTCTACACCTGCAGTCCCGGACCGCAGACATTTATGTCGGAATGTGCATACCGGTGGCAGTTTCCTCCCCCTTTCACAACCCAGGGTTTCAATTTTTATCTACGCAGAAGCTACATGCGCTGGAAGTGATTTTTCCAGTCTTCGCCCCGGCGACGTCGAAAGCTCGTTAGTGGACGATTGTTTGAAAAAAAAAGGTTTCGTAGTGCAAGTTTTTGCTAATGATGCTTCCGGTGTGCGCCAGCAAGTAAGTGGAAGTTTGTCGATATCTACTCCAGATTGCTGTTGAAATTAATGGGTCTTCAACTCTGACCTCCGTTCGCTAATAGAGCGAGAGCTTAAAGTGTTCTCGAATTTGCTCTTTGGTAGCCAGTTGAGCAGAACGTTGTTTCAATATCTGAAGTCAATGTTTCAATAAAGAAAAATAGTAGCAACTTACAACAGATATAATCAAAGTAAAGCAAAAAGAGCAGAAAAACAGTGAACCAAAAAAAAAAACAAAATTTTATTTGAGTAACAGTTTCATAAGGCTTTTACGTCATTTGCTTCACATCCTACCAGTGCAACGTTCACAAGTGTAGGTGTTACAGTGGCTACGTGAAAATGTTTGCTAGCATGAACTCTGTTGTGGCAGTACGCTAAAATGATCTGCTACCTCTGCTGATGTTAACGTCCGCGAAGATATATGCTTTCGATATTATCCGATTCCTTTCTATCAAACGAATGCTACTTTCATTGTCTTAGTAGATAGGAATTGGCTTGAGGATCTGTGGAAAGAGTGAATAATATGCCCAACATACAAGAAGAACTTCAAGTTGAAATGAAAAACCTACCGAGCGATCACGATTCTCATCGCAGCCTACGAAGTGCTTTTCCAGGTCATCGAAGTGCTTTCGCCGTCTCTTGCCGCTAGGCAGAAGGTTTGTCGGAAGTTATCGAACCAGTTTTGTGGATTGGCGATCGACAACACACCGAGTCTTCACGATGCGGTTGATCCTCCAAAACCATCGAAAATATCTAGTTCCCACGTACTACCTATTTATCGATTACAAGAGCTATGGAAAGTTATGAACGAAAATGGTTTCCCTGCGAAACTAACAAGACTGATTAGGCCACGATAGATGGTGCACTGCTAAAGATTTTGGGAGCCCGTTTGAAACACGCAAGGAACTTCGACAAAGCGACGGTCTTTTCTGTCTTCTGTTCGACATTGCTCGCGAAGATCGATCTTCAATTAATCCAGCCAGTTCATCTGCTTCGCTGATGTAGAGAAAGAAGCGTTCTGCACACAGCTGAAACTCTACGATAGCTGCTCGCGTTTCGATATCAAAATTGTCACCGGGGAAATGAACGCTCGGATCGGTAGGGAAGACATATACAAGCCGGTCATCGGCCCGCACAGCCTGCACACCGTGACAAACGGCAACGGCCACCGATGCGTCAACTTCGCAGCTTCCCGAGGACTGGCAGTCCGAAGTACCTTCTTTCTCCGAAAGGATATCCACAAAACCACCTGGAGATCATCTGACCAACGTACAGCATACCAAATTGATCATGTACTCATCGATGTTGGCTCATACCACTACCTAATTGTGGTAACTTGCGCTCCAAACGGTCGACCGTATACCACGCGCGACATCGCCGAACCCTACGGCCTAACATCAAGCAGCTCTGGGACCCCCAGACAGCGGAAGAATACGCGCAACAGCTCGACGCGCTACTACCCACGGCGGAGAGGCTTGGCACGTCGCCTCTCGGAGACGACTGGTGCAGCATTCGCACAGCTATTGGTGAGACCGCAACGGCGACACTAGAAGTGAGAGCACCGAGTGGCTGAGACGACTGGTATGACGGGAAGTGCGGGGCAGCGGTGAATGAGAAGAACCGGACCTGGGCGATGTACCTGGGCAGGTAAACGAAAGAGAACAAGGCCATTTATAAACAGACCCGGATCGACATGACCACGATTCTCAGAAAAACTGCCAGGAAGTGGGTGGAGAGAATTGTCTGCCCCGCCTATGAAAAAGACGAAAAGCTGGAGTGCCAAAACTACCACGGAACTCGCTTATCAATGCCACAAACAAAATAGTCTCACAGATCCTGTTTCGTCGTCTATCACCTTAAACCAGGAAGTTTTTGGGCCAGTACCAAGCGGACTTCATGGGAGCCCGTGCTACCACGAACCAGATCTTCTCGATCCGACAGATCTTACAGTAATATCGCGAGTACAACATGCCCACACATCACATCTTCATCGACTTCTCGGCGACCTATGATACCGTCGATCGAGAACAGCTATGACAGATCATGCACGACAAGAAATTTCCGGATAAACTGACTCGACTGATCAAGACCACCATGGCGCAAGTGATGTACTTCGTGCGTGTTTCGGGGATACTCTCGAGCAGTGTTATGAAAATGACTGCAATACAATGACAGCAAATTGTTAACTGATCCGGCTCTCATTGTATTGCACAGCTCTCTCTGTTTCACATACGTTCTGTAAACAGTCCGACAGCAACTAACGACAGCACACATGCAACTCCATACGGGCTGTTAGTTTTCATCTCCTTATGTCTGTTGATTATTCCAAGCTGTCGTAAATGACAGCCTATAATCTTCCGACATCCTTCAGCACAAATCTGAGCGGGATGTCAGGTGATTATGATACACAACAGTAAGGCCGATAAAAGAATGAAAGAGAGATGGTACGAAGCACGTTTTTTCTTACGTGGGGAATAATATCAACAATGGAAACGATTTGCTTTGTATTCAATATGCCACCGGCCTGTGAAAAAGGAGGAACGAAAAAAAGCGAGTCGATGACAGCCGCAGCCGATCAGCAGACTGTCACACTGAGCAAACTAGGCTGTCATGTCCGAAAGAACAAAATACATGAGCAATAATGAACTGTCGTACGCAACACAAGACAGTTTCTTTGCCTTGTTAAGCTGTAGCTGTATGTGAGCTCTCATGAACAGCTCATGCATGAGGCTGTTAGAGTGAAAAGAGAGAAAAGTCGTCAGTATAATGTCGCTCTCCAGTAATTCTCCTAAGCTTGCTCTCGAGCCCCTTTGAATGATTTACATCGTCCTTGAGGGTGCGATCTTGAAGGCGGACATCGAAACGAGGGGCATGATTCTCACAAAGTTTATTTAGTTGGCTATCGCGTATGACTCTAACAACATAACTCGTAACCTTGCAACGGCGGAGCAAACTAACACCCGACTGAAAGCCGAAGCCGGACTAATCGGACTGCGAATAAATGCGTCGAAAACGAAATACATGACAACGAGATGCTCCAAGGAAAATAACATCAGCCTCCCAACTCAAGTCCCTGTAGACGGCGATGAGCTTGAGGTGGTCGATGAGTTCATGTATTTGGGGTGACTGGTGACCACCGACAATAACACCAGAAAAATGATCTAGAGACGTATCCTGGCTGGAAATCGGGCCTACTTTTCACTTAGGAAGACACTCCGATCGAGTCGAGTGCGAAGACGCACAAAGTTGACGCTGTACAAAACCCTGATAAGACCGATAGTCCTCTACGAAATTGAGACAATAACCACGAGCTGCACGCGCTACTTGGAGAGAACCCCATTGAACGCCTGGCGAAAGTTAATAGTTTGCGGTGGGTAGGTCACGTCGTAAGGATGTCGGTCGACAATCCTGTGAAATCACTTCAGCAACCCTGCCGGCACCAGAAATATAGAGGCGCAGCGTTTACGATGGCTCGACCAGATCGAAGGAGACTTGCGAGTGATGAGGCGCCTGTAGAACTGGCAAAACACAACCCAAAACCGAGCAACACGGCGATTCTTGATACAGCACGAGCCACCACGGCTCTGGACTGATTGGTAAGGTCATTTGCTTCGCTGATGACGTGGACCTTGTCGAGAGGACGTTCCGTGCGGTTGCTGAACAGTACACGAAGCTGAAAGGCGAAGCAGAAAAAGTTTGATTGAAGGTACATCGAAGACCAAGTGTCTGCTAGCAGCGAAAACCGGTCGCAATAGGTTGGAGGTTGACAATTTTGTGTACCTCGAATCATTGATAACGTCAAACAACAACAGCAGCAGAGAACTCCGCAGATGTATCGTAGTTGAAAGTCGTGCCTACTGCGGATTCCACAAGACCTTGAGGTCTGGTAAATTTCGCTCCCGTACCAAGAGATCTATGTACAAAACCCTTATAAGACCGGTAGTCCTCTGCGGGCACAAAACATGGACAATGTTCGAGAACGACTAGCAAGCACTAACCGGTTTTGAATGACGTGTGCTATGTGAAAATGGCGTATGAAGACAAAAAATGAACCAGGGGCTTAGGCAACTGGAAGGGTATAATGGCAAGGACATGTTGTAAGAATGCCGGACAACATTCCCGCTAAAATGGTGTAGTCTCGAATCCGGCCGGTACAAGACGCAGAAGCGCCCTGCGACTTAAGAGGTAGGATCAATTAGAACAAGGAACAAGGGAAATTGGAGAGAAGCTACTGTGATTTGAGTGCGTTGGCGTAACATTGTGACGTAGGTGAAAATCCTCAAGGACGTTTTATCAGGAAAGTAACTTTAAGTATGTAAGTAGTAGATTTGAAGTATCTTAGTATCCTCTCGGCCTCTGGAAAGCCTATGTTTGACAATTTTTTGATTTTTGAGCCAGGATGGTTACGCTTGCTGTTACGTCCGACCGGGTTTAAACTGCAATGTAGAGCAGACCGCCGATGAGACTCGTCGTCCTGCGGTTTCAGAATGTACTGTTCCGATGGTTTTGAACCATTGCCATCCCTCTCGATCTCGATATTCAGGAAATGATTTGCGTCCCCAAGTTCAGCCATGTTCAGACCGGTAATCCTCTACGAAATCGAGACAGAACCTGACCTGCGGTAGAGTACAGACGAATGGTGGAGGATAGCAAAGGTGCGTGAGCCGTGAGCTGCATGCGCATCTTAGAAAGCACTCCATTGCACACCTGACGAGAATCAGTCGGCTTCGGTGGACCGAATACGTCATGAGAATGCTGGAAGTCAACTGGCTGCCCGATAGGAGCCACAAGAAGGGTTGCAAGCACGAGTGATTCCAGAAGTACGGTCACAGGAACCTGAACACTATTTCCCAAATGGAGCGCGACGACTTAGTCACCGCATTTGAGCAGCTCCAAGAGAGTCAAGCGAACCTGTGTAAAAACTTTCATAGAATAAAAAATTGGATTGGAGCCATTGGACCGGGTACATACATACGTGTGCGGTCTGGAAACCGGTACTTCATGACAAGTATCAACATCGAGAAGAGTACAGCAGCTAGAGGTTATGGTCGAGGAGGCATCGAGGCGCCACGGCCATAGATTAGCAGAGCAACATCGATTCGATTCCAGGCTGAACCCGTGCTATTGGGTGGCAACATTGAACAATATTGATATCGTAAAAAAATATTACTATCAAGACCTGCCTAGTTACGGCACATGAATTGTGGAATGGCCACAAACCTGACGTCGGTTATCTCCAGCAGAGGAAGAAGCTTAGTCCTATATTACGTATGTTGAATTTTGTGAGATTTTCTCAGGATTACAAGGCGCATCGTTTGCTGGATGCCACGTTTGTCGAAGGCAAACTAAATGAGCCCACTGAAAGTATTTGAGTGAAGAACACGGTTTAATTCTACTCCAACCTGAATACAAACGTGACGGTTGTTTCGTTGGCGACAATGACGATGATGCTAACCAATCAAGCCAAAAAGATGAAGAAAAATTGTTCAACACCTAACCCTTTAGTGCCCAAGTTAGTTTTTAGAAGGACTTCGAAAAATCACTAGGAATCTTTATAAACATTTTTTAAGTATTGAGTGAAGCTTTTTAGAGGTGTAACTGAAGACCGTCTAAGGGCGGCGCTGGACACTAGAGGATTAATGTTAAGCAGTTTGTTGCACACCAGTTCACGAGCGTATTCAGCTGCTACTAGCTGCTCTGGTTCAACTCAATCTCGTAGGCCATAAATAATTTTGAATGTTTTTAATATAATTTATTTTAATATAAATTATAGTGAGGCAGCAAAAGAGAAGCGTCGAGTAGCGGGCCCAAGTTGCTACCTTGAGGAACTCCAGACGTTTTTGAAAGCGTCCTGAACATCTCTACTTAATTTTACAAATACACTACGACTAGTTAAGTAAGATTTAAACCAGCATACGGATACTGATTGGACCACCTCTTTCGAGTTCACTTAGAAATATTTAGTGGTCTACCCGATCAAACGCTGCCTTTAGATTCAGATGAATGGGCAACGGTTTGTAAGCTAGAATCCATACTTTGTAAAAAAAGAAACAAACTGCATGATATTAGTGGCTACAGAGCATTGAGGGAAAAACCCGTGTTGGTCCGCATCAATATAGTGTTTAGCGCTGGCAAACAAAGCATCGTTTAAACTATCAAATATCAAACAACTTTGAGTAAGCACACAAGATGTAATCCCTCAATAATTGTAAATGTCGCGTTTGATTCCATTTCTGTAGAGAGGGAAAAGATATGAGAATTTCCACCGCTGCATTTGTCTGCTGCACAGACAAATTGAAGAGCATTGTGATCGGAGTACTAAGGACTTCTCCACATCGCTTCAAAACCGCCGAAGAGATACAATCCAGTCTAACAGCGTATGCAGCTTTGAGCTTATTCAAGGCAACGACTACAACATCTGGAAGTGATGTATAGACCGGTGATAGAACACAGCATAAACCTCCGTAAAAATATCTTCAAGGTCACCATAGATTACCTTTAGATCTCATCAATACGATGGCTAGATTTGCAATATCCAGCAGTTGCAAAACTCGCGGGCAGCGATGGATGTGACGTTCGGCCATCGAAGAGGTTGCAATCTTCTCAAGGTAACAAAATGACTGGCTTGACGGGCAACACCATCAACCGATTAAGAGAAAGGAGAGCTTGAAGTACTTTCAAAGCATAGCCACAATTGAGAACGCGGTGAATTGACAACAATCTCGAAATGAGTTGACTAAGATCCGGAGGAGGAAGAATGCGCGAGCAGGAGGAAAGAGATCGTGAAGAACTGGGGTTTAGGGTTAGTGCCACATGCTAGTTTTATAATAAGGTAAACCAATTCCACAATCCCAGATTCTCATTCTTCACAGTAATCAGTAATCAACTCCACATAAATATCGAAAGTACAACGTATCCGCCCATCACGTTTTCAAGACAGCCGATCGAGGCTATGGGATATATAGCACGACTACGGTTTCCAAATAAATTGACAAAGCTGCCTTGAACCGAAGGATGTGTTACTTGTGCGTATTGTGGACACAGTCCCGAATCCTTTCTAAGCGCACAGAGACAAAGAGAAGGACTATCCTTCACGTTGTTCAACATTGCTCTTGAGGGTGTAATCCGACTAGCAGGGGTCGAAACGAGAGATAAGAAACTTTGCGACGGTGGAACGGCAAACTCATACTGAATACTAGGAGAGTTGGATTAGAAATCAATGCGCCGAAAACTGAGTACATGAAAGGAAGAGACCCGAAAGATGACCGTGAACTCGATGCGGTAAATGAGTTCATATATTTGGAATCACTGGTAACTGTTGAAAATAACACAAGTGAGGAGATCCAGCGACGCATTCAACCGGAAAATTGGTTATATAATATATAATTGCTAAAGTACAAATCGAAAGCGGGGACTGGCGCAGCTGTATGAACTCCAAGCACAATGATGAGCCGGACACACAAGGAAGCCGGATAACATTGCTTTACAATCGGTTCTCTTCAAGGACTCCACCCGTACCCAGAGGAGACCAACGTACTTCGTAGCTCAGCCAGGTTGAAGCAAAGGTATATTTTATTCAAAAATGCTGCGAGTGTCAAGACACCTAGAGAATTGACGACAAGTAGCCCAGGATCGAGTGGAGTGGAGGCAAGTTCTTGATACGACAAGAGCCATCACGGCAATGAGCATGAAGGAACACTAATACTTGCACGCTCCCCTCTGTTCGCCTCCTCTGCTTACAGTTGGTGCCAAAAAGCAACGTAGCTATTTGGGTTTACCATTGAGTTTGTTTAGTTGTTTACATTTGAGGCAGTTACTAATACTAGAAAAATACACCTTTCTTCTCACCTTCATTTTATGTTCATTGCCATCATGACTCTGGGCTGCTGAAGTAAATAAGAAATGCCTGAATTCAAGACGGATGACAACAAGGCAGCATCTCTAGATTGAAACAATCGGCAGGAGTCTAGAAGCAGAAAATTCACAGTATGTTGCAGAAGAAGGGATTAAATACCGCCGGCACAGATTCCTACATGTACATCATAGTGCAGAATGGTAAGCGCAGCTACATAATCATCTGCGTGGTAGGCATGATCCTATGCTGCCACACACGAGGAGAATTCTAGGAGATAACAAGATTCTCAAGCCTTGGCGAGCTGCGAATGTTTCTCGGGGTTCGGATCGATAAGTAGGACGGAAGCTGGAGCAACATCGATGCGATCGGTATCTTCATTGAGGAGGGTTATTTGTAAATCCAAAGTGCATAACAACGAAACAACTAATCAACGAAATCAAATACAACCACGGCAATATTCTATTCCTATGAGCGGTAAACGATATGCAAATTAATTGTAGTAGGAATATTTGCTTCTTTCTAACTCACTGATTATGACTAAAATAATAAATTTTCATAAGAACCGTTCAACAACATTTGTTTTATTTTGACAGGTCAAAATAAAGAGATAATTAACTTTACACCAGCGCCAGCTGCATTTCAAACGGAACGTATTCTAATTCTCTATCATTCGTTACAAGAAGATCGTTGTTTTCCGTGCTGCTTGCCTTCGATTAAAATACATTTGTTTCATTGTGTTTTCAAATGGGCTTATATAATACGAAGGTCCTACAGTTTGCTGAGATAAATCTGTCACATGCCTAAGTATAGACTGCAAAAATTTTTTTCCTTTCTAAACAAAAATGTGTTAGGGAAGACACCAATTAAAAGAGCTTTTCTCATTTCGGGGTAAACGGTGCAATTTTCCTAATTCGAGCCTAGCCTTTCACGTTCAGGCTTCTTAATTGGGTTTTCGGCATCACCGGATCATCTAATTATTTCCCCCCAAAATCATTTCCGTGTCCATCATGAAGCAAAAAGTAAAAGGGCGGAACGCAGTCGGTTGCGTAATAAAGGCTCCGTATCATCATCATCATCGTCACGTCGACCTCAAGTTGCCTTTTGCGAACACGGGTCCCGGTAGCTGGTGTGTTTCCGTCTCTTAATCCTGCCTATGTTCTTTTTTTTTCTTCATCTATAGTTTATTTGACACGGCACAAATACAATTCAATGTTTTACGGCGCCAATTATATCTAGTAGCTTACTTTCTAAAGTATCTTAATAACTAAAAGCAAATTTTTTATCCTCGCTGCCGACTACGAGCTGAAACTAAATCTAACCTAGAGCTAGAATATTTTGCATTAAAAGCACAGGTTTGCTGTTTGATGGTTTTCATTGCCATAGGTAAGCAGCATAATACCTTGGGGATTATGGAATGTAACCACCTTCCCAGTTCCCCCTTGGTCCAAGAATTTTGCCAACTGATGATCGTATTCTGACGTACAGATGCGAAAAATTCATTGAATGCAATGGGTCTTTCATAAATATCACCGTTTGTTGCGCCCCCCTTAGCCAAAGAGTCCGCTTTCTCATTACCCGGTATCGAGCAATGAGAAGGGACCCACGCTAAGGTAATCTGAGTAGATTTTTCGGATAAAGCACTCAGATGTTCCCGTATTTTCCCCAGGAAATACGGAGAGTGCTTAACATCTTTCATCGATCGGAGAGCCTCAATGGAGCTGAGACTGTCCGTAAAGATGAAATAATGGTCCGTGGGCATTTTTTCGATAATCCCTAGGGTGTACTGAATTGCAGCTAATTCTGCGACGTAAACAGAAGCAGGATTATCGAGCTTATGGGAGACGGTTAAATTGTTATTGAAGATACCGAAGCCAGTGGACCCCTCAAGAAGTGATCCGTCAGTGTAGTACATATTGTCGCAGTTGATGTTTCGATATTTATTGGAAAATATTTTGGGGATCTGCTGCACGCGTAAATGATCCGGGATTCCACGAGTTTCTTCTATCATGGATGTATCGAAAAACACAGTAGAATCAGAAGTATTTGATAAGTCGACACGATTTGGAATATTCAAAGAAGGGTTAATATTTTGGGACATGTGATTGAAATACAATGTCATAAAACGGGTTTGAGAATTAAGTTCGATTAACCTTTCAAAATTTTCAATCACGGGACGGTTCAAGACCTCACATTTGATTAGAATACGAGAAGACAGGCTCCAGAAGCGGTTTTTCAATGGTAGTACTCCAGCTAAGACCTCCAAACTCATCGTATGGGTCGATTGCATGCAACCCAAGGCGATACGCAAACAACGATATTGTATTCGCTCCAGTTTGATCAAATGTGTGTTTGCTGCGGAGCGAAAGCAGAAACACCCGTACTCAATAACAGACAATATCGTTGTTTGGTAAAGCCTTATAAGGTCTCCTGGGTGGACTCCCCACCATTGTCCGGTTATTGTACGAAGAAAATTCACTCTTTGTTGACATTTTTTTATCAGATACCTCACGTGACAACCCCAGGTGCCTTTAGAGTCGAACCAGACACCAAGATATTTGTGTACCAAAACCTGAGAAATCGTTTTACCCATTAATTGTGTTTGAAGCTGAGCAGGTTCATGCTTCCTAGAGAAAACTACTATCTCGGTCTTCTCCGGAGAGAATTCGATACCTAGCTGTAAAGCCCAAGCAGACAAATTGTCCAAGGTATCTTGCAATGGTCCTTGCAAATCGGCAGCTTTGGCTCCTGTAACAGAGATTACACTGTCGTCTGCAAGTTGTCTTATCGTGCATGAATTTGCCAGACATTCGTCGATGTCATTTACATAAAAGTTGTAAAGAAGGGGGCTTAAACATGAGCCCTGGGGAAGACCCATGTAGCTAATGCGAAAAGTTGCCAAATCGCCATGCGTAAAATGCATGTGCTTTTCGGACAACAAATTGTGCAAAAAATTGTTCAAAATTGGAGAAAATTCTTGTCGGTGAAGTTTACCCGAAAGAATGTCAATAGAAACGGAATCAAAAGCCCCCTTAATGTCCAAGAACGCAGACGCCATTTGTTCTTTGCGAGCATACGCCAGCTGAATATCTGTTGAAAGCAACGCAAGACAATCATTCGTCCCTTTGGCACGGCGGAAGCCAAATTGAGTATCTGATAGTAGACCATTTGATTCGACCCAATGGTCTAAACGACGGAGTATCATTTTTTCCATCAATTTCCGAAAACAGGATAGCATTGCAATCGGCCTATAAGAGTTGTGATCAGAAGCTGGCTTCCCTGGTTTTTGGATGGCGATCACCTTCACTTGCCTCCATTCCTGCGGTACAATATTTTGCTCCAGGAACTTATTGAACAAGTTCAACCAGCGCCTCTTGGCATTGCCGGGTAGATTCTTCAACAAGTTGAATTTGATTATATCTAACCCAGGCGCGTTATTGTTACAGGACAGAAGGGCAACTGAAAATTCTGCCATCGTTAAAGGTGATTCAATCGCGTCGTGGCCCGGAGACGCATCGCGAACAATGTTTTGCTCAGAAATAGAGTCCGGACATACTTTTCTGGCAAAATCCAATATCCACCGACTTGAAGACTCCTCGCTTTCGTTGACCGTTACGCGATTTCGTATTCTTCGGGCTGTGTTCCAAAAAGTGCTCATCGATGTCTCCCTCGACGTCTCGTTCACGAACCGACGCCAATATCCGCGTTTCTTTGCGTTAGCCAAACTTTTAAGCTTGGTATCAAGCTCCGAATACCGTAAATAGTCGCCAGGTATACCTCCCTTCTGGAAGGCCAAAAACGCGTCGGATCTTTGCGTGTAGACATCGGAGCACTCTTGGTCCCACCACGGAGTGGAAGGGCGTTCTTTGATCGTTACGCCGGGATATTTCTTCGTTTGGGCTTGCAACGCGGCGTCGAGAATCAAGCCCGCGAGGAGGTTGTATTCTTCAAGTGGTGGATGATGTTGAATCGACTCGACCGCTTTTGAAATCATTTCCTCGTATAACTTCCAATCGACATTTCGTGTGAGGTCATACGGAATGTCAATTGATCGCATGCGAGTTGACCCGTTAGTGATTGAAATAAGAATAGGCAGATGGTCGCTACCGTGAGGATCGAGGATTACCTTCCATGTGCAATCCAACCGTAGCGACGTCGAGCATAAGGATAGATCCAAAGCGCTTGGGCACGCTGGAGGTTTTGGGATACGTGTCATTTCACCATTGTTTAAAATAGTCATGTCGAAGTCATCGCAAAGGTTATAGATTAAAGAGGAGCGGTTATCCTTGTAAGGGGAACCCCAAGCTACACCATGAGAGTTGAAGTCTCCCAAAATCAAACGTGGCGAGGGAAGAAGTTCTATTAAATCAAAGAGCAGCCGTTGCCCAACCTGTGCTCTGGGAGGAATATATATTGAGGCAATACAAAGCTCTTTACCTTGTATTGTCATTTGACATGCGACAACTTCGATGCCTGGAATCGAGGGGAGGTTAATACGATAGAAAGAATAGCACTTTTTAATCCCTAAAAGTACTCCTCTATATGGGGTGTCTCGATCAAGGCGAATAATATTAAAATCATGGAAGTTGAGATCAATATTTGAAGTAAGCCAAGTTTCACAAAAGGAAAATGCATCGCATTTGTTTTTGTTTATCAAAACTTTAAACGAATCAATTTTTGGTAAAATACTTCTACAATTCCACTGTAAGACAGAGATAGAATCCTTTATATACGCAGTTGAATTAGGCATCGAAGGATACAATCGCTGCAAGGAGGGGCCATTGGGCAGTCAACTGCTTCAAAAATGATCTAACTGTTAGGAGGAATGCTGTAAGAAAAATTTTAATTGGATCGGGTACATTGAAATTTTCAAAAATCCAGTCCACAATGTCAGAAAATTTCACTAATCCAGAGTTTGTTTCATCAACTGGATGTGCAAAAGGAACAACTGGGGTTTTAGATGTTCCTGGCAGTGCTGGGAACTCCTTCTGGGACTTTAAATTTGCAAGCCCAGGAGGAGTTTGCTTCGGTTTTTCCGCAGCACTGTTTGGTTTGTTTGTAACTTTCATTTCACTTTGGGAAATCTTAGGACCTTTTCGGGGAAGTTTAGGAGAGGAAATATTTTTCCTCTTTCTAGACGCCCCAGGATTGGCATAAGATGTTCCCGCTGATGAATCGTCAGAATCGGTTTCATCAGAGGACAACAGATCAAAGGGGTTCGATGTTATGGTAGAAGTGGTCACGGTCTTCTTCAGCATCTCAGCGTAAGAACGCTTTGAACGCTCCTTAAGTGACCGCTTGATTTTATCTCTGCGCTGCATGTACACCGGGCATGTGGAGAGCTCATGCTGGTTTTCCCCACAGTGAATACATTTTTCAGCATTAACACTGCAAGAATCTTCCGCATGAGTCTCCCCACACTTGCTACATCGTGCCTTATTGCAGCAGTAGGCGGCTGTGTGGCCTAACTGCTGCAATTGGTGCAATTCATAACACGGGGTACATACAATCGCACAGGCAGACGAACCCGATCGATCTAGACGTGGCTAGGGAGAGCAGATCCGGCAAACGTAACACGAAACGAGTCTGACGGAGTGTACACTTTTGTGCCGCCGACGAGAGATACAGACCGCAATTGCTTGCAGTCGAGCACCTTCACATCGGGACATGTGCTTTTCTTGAAGCACCCTTTAGCACTTTGCAAAATACACTCGACGGACAGACTCGAATCGGTTATGACACCGTCGATCTCAACGTCTCGTGCGGGTATGTAAACGCGATACTCGCGTGTGAAGAGCTCAGAGCAAGCGATAGCATTGGCCTGTGCCAGATCACTGACCACGACACGGAGCTTGTTAGGTCGGACCTTGGAAATTTCGGTCACAGCCTTGTACCCCTTCGTCAGGTCTTTAGAAATTTGCGGTATGTTCAATGGCTTTGAATTCACTCCTGCCTTTGGACGAAAATAAACAGTATAGCTGCCCTGTTGAGATCCGTCCGGGTAAAGCCTGGAGCGAGGGGGGACTGGAGAATGAACAGGGGAGGGGGTAACAGAAGGGTCAGGGTCAGGGGGGTTCGGGGATGGTGGCACGGGAGGCGAGGGATCTATATCCATCGCGCTAAATCTAGCGCACTAGCGCACTAGCGCCGACAAGAACACGTACCTCTTTACTTCTCCCTTCCAGCAGTGGTTGTCCGATCGTTCGAAGCTGCACCCAAAGCAGCCAGCAGCACCAGTACAGCAGCACCAATACAGCCACCAGCAGTGAGCCGGGTGTGAGATCACTCAGCACAGCGACACGACTCGACTGTTAACTGATGGCCTCGAACTCGAAAGATCTAGTCACTGTGCACAGATCAAAACTGCAGCTGGTATTTTGCACCAATACAGCCAAAGTTGCGAGCCGGGTACAGAACGTAGCGACACAACTCACAATCTAGTTGGCCTTTAGCGCGAATAATATACTCTTTTGTTTGGCTATTCGTACACACGGACCGGATTGTAATAGAACGACCACTTTGCACGTCCGTTTCTGTCGAGAGTTCGACGCGGAATGTGCCTATGTTCATTAGTGTCTGTTTGCGAGAAAAGCATTTTGTTGAGTTGTACAAGTCGTCAAAATAACCGTCACAGCCGAACAACGCTTCCTGGATGTGAGTTGCAGACTGTTGTAGTTTCGTCCAGTGTTTGGACAGAATGAGTTGAGTATTATTGTTTCATTGTGCGAATAGGGTATTTTTCCGCTATCATGATAATTTATTTTTATTGTTAGAGTGTAGCAAGCGGGGGAACGTTCGCATGATGACGTTGAGATTATTTAGATTGTACAATTAAAAAAAAAAGTGCGTAAAAGTGCGAGCTTAAAATAAGTTAATTTTGAATCCATTTCGGTAGCATTTAAAATCTTAACTTTTTTGGGTGAGAGTACGCTTTCTACGTTTCTATTTATTTTTGTTACAGAAACAACGCTGAACTGAAACATCATCTCAACACTTTACGAAGGGTTACGGTTTTGGCGCGTTCAATTTTCCAAACGCGCGTTGATTTTCTGGATTATTATTGCAGATTGTTTGCCTCGTGGCGCTCAACACAACAGCTTGGAGAGATTGGCCTCTTCAGAGAAACCATTTAAACTGCTTCCATAATTTGCGGTCAGAATTTTTTCAAGTCAGCAGATTTTGATCTGCTGGAGGAATTTGAATATAGCGGAGAATTAAAGTCGGTGAACTCATAATAATCTACTTCGAGCGTGAAATAATATTGGCACTGAGCGTGACTTTTACGTTATTTAGTCTGACTTTGCAAATGTTAAGCTGATGAGCAAATCAAACTAGTAGCAGAAGTGAAAAAGCTGGATTAAAGTTACTAAACTCTTAATTAAAGTAATAAAGTAATTGAGCATCCTGAATTCAATTTGCTAAACTAGCGAATGTGAAACCACAGACCGCAATTCAATTGGATCGAAATGTGGATGTTAATTCAAGAAACAGTTCGAACTAGCAACTTGCCAAACCACAATGGTGAAACTTTTCATCGTTGATAATGGAGGGCACTCATAAATGCTTAACGCTCAAGTATTTAAAAAGCCTGCAAAGTTTCGTCACTGTGGTTACATAAGCTTTTTTCTGTGTAAGGCTGAAGCTTTCAACATTACAAATTGAAAAATTTGTATCCTCATTTGCACCTACACAATACGGTATGATCTCCCTTGTAACTGAGCAAATGTGTATCGAAAAAGAGGGGTTGATGTTCACAAGAAAATTAACAGCAACTGAATGGAGCTACTTTTTTCGCCATCATCCTTTCACTTTTTCGCATTAAAAATTTAATTATCCCACATCGTATTCGCTACCCAGAAGCAAAAATTTTCGCTCCAATCTGCCTGCCAGCTTCTGTCTGGCTTTCACTGCCCACGGACCGTAACTAAAGTCGGTGTTAATTAAGATGCTATTCTCTTGCCGTTTTACCTTGCAGAAGGGCTCTATCTTCAATCATCAGACATAAATCCATCGCGAAACGACGTTGTTGTTGCCTAGACACTGAAAGTCGTAGAAAATACTATCCTCTGTTGTAGGTGAAGCTTCCTAGCGGTGATATGAAACCGTTCCCGCTTTAAGTTACGATTATTAATAACAATTTTTGCCAAGTTCACACTAATTGCTTTATACGGTACACTCGCAGCTAGCTTTCATCCTAAGCGGATGATGTTATTTATCAAGTCGGTCAAAATCTAAGTAAATTTTGTTCCGGGAATCGGATCTTCGAAGCGGAGCCTTCATTTGTTGGTACGGCAACATCAAGTTATTATATTAGAAGTTACTTCCTTTTTTAATTTTATTCCAAAAAAGTTCTTCCTATCGTGTTTCGCTCTGATCATAGTTGATTTCCCACCAATTTCTCGTTATTTTTACGAAAAAAATATGGTTTTCTGTCGTTTCAGCTCCGATTGCTTAATTATATATAATTATACTTTTTTTGTTATCATTTTGTTTGGCTGAAGTTTAAAGTAATTAAAGTCTTCCATTTTTTTCAATTCACTGGCTTATCACTGCGACCAGAAAAATTGATCTATTGTAATTGGGCTCGGGTGTCTGCTGTATGCCGCACTTCTATTGTTACCTATTCCACCCTTCCTGTTGTGCCAGCTACGATATTTTACCAACCTTGTTCTTACTGCCAAGTATTGCTAAATATAATTCCCTTGAGAAGTTGAAACTGTGTTGAAACTTTCTACCCAGTTTTATCATATGAGGGACCTTAGCTTATCAGGGCGGACTCTGTAGGGTTCTAAAGTATTTTTCGATTTTGCGTCTGGATTCTTCCAGCTCACTATTTATTTACGATTTGCTGTTAATTTCAATTGAAACGAGCGTGCCGCTAGTTTCATAGAGAACCCTATCAAATGGTGGGAGTAAATCGAAAATTAATTAAGAAAATTCGAGGCTTGGCTGAACGGGGGAAAAAATAAGTCGATCTTTCCCGTTCAGACCGCCGAACAGACAAGTCAGAAATTTATAAAAAAATAAGTTAGTGAACCATAAAAGTTAATTTTATTAGTGAATTCTAAAAAAAAGTGAATAAATTTAACCGTTGCAAAATTGAAGTGTATTATAAGTTAATTTGATTTTTTACATTTTGACCGAACAAAAAGTAAATGGCTTAATTTTATAAAACCGTGAGTCTAGCAAAATGGATTAAATTTTCAACGGTAAGCACGCGTTACAAAAAAAAGGAAAACGAAATAAAACAAGTAGCTATTTTATTTCTAATTAAAAAAACTGATCAAATTATAACAGAAATCAAAACGTGAGTCAGAAAAAATCAAACTGTTAGTGAGGCAGAGCTAAATAAAAAAAAACAGTTTCGTGAGGTAAATTGGTGGAAATTGATTATTATGTGTGTTGGCTGTTAATTAATTCCCTTTTAGTCGGTCACTGACGACCACGAAAAGCGTTGGGTAGTTATGGCCAGGATATTCGCTTCTTCAAAGGCGGACGACCCGCAGATTGGTGGCCCACCTCGGCCAGCACGCGAACCTTTACCATTTGTGGTTATCGTGGTGCAATCGATCGGACTAGGGCGATCCCCTGGGGGTATCCTTCGCCTCGTGGCTGCGTGCCACTAAGGGTACACCCAGAGTGCGTAGTCAACGGTAGTGGAGTTCGGCCTCGCGAAGCACCACCCCGCCAACACGTGGATGCCAAGAGTCGCGAGTGGTCTGTCAGGGGAAAGACTACCACAGCCAGTGCAAATCGCCCGGACTCACGTCCCGGGAAAGAATAATAATCAGTCCTGATCAGACGCTCAAGGCCTTCCCATCGGAGCCAGTGGATACGGTAACCTGTAGCATCGAGACATGCTGTAAGTACGTCCGGACCTTTTTATTTAACACCGACAGGTTGTTTAAACTCACTCATTTTTCTCAGAGATGGCTGAACCGATTCTCATTAAAATCAGTGTCATATGGAAGGGCTAGTTGCCCCATGAGACCCTTTCGATTTATTTTGCAATTGGACTTTTACTTTGCCTGTTATGGTAAAAAATGTGATATCCAGCTATGAAAAGAAACATATTCCGGAGACTACTTAAATTCACTCACTTTTCTCAGAGATGGCTTAACAGATTTTTTGCGTATTCCGTACGATGATGGTTAAGAGCAAATAAACTACGGTGTCGAAGTTGTCGAATTAGTGCATAAAAGTTCAATTTAGAAAGAAGTACTGCTGAGTCAACGTTCTGCGAGACGATATCGTTTACAAATGAAGCCATCGCGTACTCTCGCCGTTCTTTGAATGTTTGAATGTCAATCAACATGTAGCGTGCTTCATACGTCGGGATACGATGTGCGGTCCAACCTAGCTTACAAAGAGCATATAGTAGAAATTGCTTTTGTACTGATTCTATTCTTTCTTCGTGTACGCCATGACGAGGAGACCACACAATGCAACAGTATTCCACTATTGACCTCACATAGGCAATATACAAAGTTTTGATAGTGTACGAGTCTCGAAAATTGTAGCAGAAGCGTTTGATAAACCCTAACATGTTGTTTGCCATGTGTATGATAGTGTTATAGTGGTCGATGAAATTTAGTTTAGAATCTAAGATTATTCCTAAATCCCTAACTTCATCACATTTCTCTGCATTCTGATTCCTTAATGCAATTACAATTTTGGGCGTTGTTAATGTCCTGCTAAAGGATATTGCATTGCATTTTTTCACATTTAATTTAAGTAGGCTTTTTCACACCAGATGTAAAATGTGTGGATTTCATGCTGAAATACATTGATGTCTTCTTGATTTTTTATTTCCAAATCAGCTTCATGTCGTCGGCATATATTAGAACTTTACTATTTTTGAGGATGAAGGAAATGTCGTTTACGTACAGAATAAAAAGAAGTGGTTCTAAGTGGGAGCCTTGGGGAACATCTCAAGTAACTTGAATGGGATTTGACTTTTTTCCATTAAATTTTATTATTTGTTGCCTGTTTGTTCAATACAATTCAAGCCACTTCAGGAGACCAGACTCAATTCCAGTTTTTTTGCAGTTTAAAAAGTAGCATTGGTATGTCAATACGATCGAATGCTTTGCTAAAGTCTGTATAGAGAGCTTCAACATGGTTCCCATTATCCGTTGCATTCAATAAGTAATCTACGAATTCAAGTAAATTTGTGGATGTACAGCGGCCTTTGAAGAAGCCGTGTTGTTTGTCTGTTATTCGATTTTTGACTTGAGCAAATATTTTATCATTGACAATTACCTCAAAGAATGCAAGAGATAATAGCGATTCCACGATAATTACGTATGTCAGATTTCAGCCCAAATTTGAAAATAGGCACCAAAAATAAGCTTTTCCATATATTTGGGAAGACTCCAGTTTTCAACGACATATTGAACAGCCAGAACAAAGATGATGTAAGTTCCTTCGAAAGATTTTTCATGAGTGCTGGAGGAATTCCGTCAGGTCCAGGTCCTTTGGAAGGGTCTAAATTTCTTAGACCCTGCAAAACATCCTGTACCTGAAGTTGGTTGACACCAACGTTTCTTTGATACTCTGGATAAAATGCAAAATAACCACGGTCGCGATTTTCTTCGGAAAATGTGGTATAAATTTCTTGAAAAAAATTTGCAAAGAGATTGCAATTTTTCTCCGAGTTATCACCAACATGTTCATCGAGTTGCATTATTGATGGAAAATTGTCTGATTTCAGTTTTGTTTTGACGTAATTGAAGAAGTTCTTTGGACAAGACTTAATTTCCAGCTCAGTTTTGCACTTAATTCTTCAAATGCATTTCTGATTGCAAAGGTTAGTTGATCACATATTTCCAAGTAAATTGCTAGATTTTCACTGTTTCACTCAGCTATGATGTAAGCAGCAAGTGGGTTAGTTTTCTTGCGAGCAACAGAAACACAACACAGAAGAAAAAAGGGTAATGCCTAAAATTGATACACGTAGTGCTCATGCTGGACAAGTATTTTTTTTATTCTCGCTTATTTTCCGTCGGTCTAGTTCCGCCACTGTTCTTGTGCCAATCACCGACGTCCGGGAGGTGACTCCAGCAGCCAGGACCCTAACTTACGATCCGTTGATTAACGGACCGGCGCCAACGGCTTTACTTACTCATGCGATGGAAAGCGTGATCCCAGAGATTTTTCGCCTCAGAAAATCTCCCGGTGTCTGCTAGGATTGAATCTAGACCAGTTGGGTTGGTTGTGAGTGGATCACGCCACTCCACAACCATCGACACCTATGTCGGCGTTGGGATTCGAACCCTGGCGTCGAGCGTGGTTGGCGGGGACGTTACCTACCACGCTAGGCCTCCGCCTGAATCATCGTTTGGATGATACCAGTACTTTACGATAGTAACACTAGCACCATCTGCTGCCATGTTCGCGCTTCGTCTCGTATTTCGACATCAGCGCTAGCGTACGTGCATGTGTCAAATTGGGAACTACAAAATATGCATGAGTTTGCATGGTAGCACCTCAAACGGCGTTATTGCGCAATGACTGTTATTCGATTGAAAATTTTGAAATGATCGTTTTTTGTGGCGATGGAAGTAGGTTCCAGTGTTACGTCTGTTAGTCTGTGTCCTTTCTGTAGGGCATCTTGAAATACTTACTGTGTACTACTTGTTTCAATTATCATTATTTACTTAAATCCTGTTGCCTGTTCACACTTTTTGTTTTATTTTTGGTTTTACGGTTGCCTTTCTAAAAAAAATTTTTTTTTGTCATCTACCCAAAATTCAAGTTTTGCGGTAATCTTGTTTTGCCTTGATTTATTTTCTAGTTTCTTTTTGCTTCTGCTCATTTTCTCGTGGATTCCCTGTTTTTATCGTTTACTCTTTTATTTTTGTCGCCAAGTATTTTTCAAGAAAAAAAATTTTTTTCGTTATGGTAATTTTTTTGTCATTTTTGTCATCTTGCCCTTAACCCTCTAGTGCCCAAATTAATTTTTAGACGGACTTCGAAAAAATCACCATGAAGCTAAATAAACATTTTTTAATTCTTTTTAAAGCTTTTTAGTTAAGTTCGTCTTAACTTAGAGTAATAATCTAAATTTTCAGTAAACCTATCAACTCTAATCCGAGTTCTTGCAGTTTTGATGATATTGACGGCTTTTTTCGAAAAAGCGGTACAGTGATAATCCAAATTTTCAATAATATCTATTGAGTCTAGCAGAAAATATAATAATTTTAGTGATTTTGACGGTTTTTGGAAAAAAAACCTTCTAGGGCCGTTTTACCCCCATTTGGCTCTTGAGTGCTCTACAAAACGCCATATTCAGTTATTTTTTCTAGCGATGTTGAGAAGAGTAGGATGAGCCTTAAAATTGACAATTTTTAAAAGAAAAATGCGTTTTTTTCGTCAATTTACCTCTTTGCCATATATTGTGACCATGCGTTTTGAAGTACTCTTAGGGTAGGATAATATCACAATTTTTTAGGAAAATCCATCAAGTCTAGCAGGAGTTATTGCACTTTTTAGTATTTGGACGTTTTTGGACATATCATTTTCAAGGGCCGTTTTACCCCACTTAACCTCAATGAAAAAAATTGAAATTTTGCAAAACTTCCTACCTTGAATAAACAAACATACGCTGAAAATTTCAGCCCAATCGGAGAACATCAAAACAACGTCCCTCAGAAAGGCGGTTGCGGCTCTCGCGAACTGGCTCTTAAAATATCATATTTGTTTCTTGTTAGAATTTTCCTGAATATCGTCTTTTAATATTATGACTTTTTATTGTTATCTTTTATTTTCTGCCTGAGCTCTGCTATTTCATTCTATTCGCCTTACTTTTTATTTCCCATTTGCTCGTTTCCTGTTTGTTACCTAATTGTTTTTGCTATCCACTATTTTTACCAGACTTCCTGAAATCTCGCTCGCACAAAGAAGAGACAGTGTGCTTTGCGCTACAAGTCTCGTTTCTCATTCAGTCGCTTCGTGCTGTGTGCAGCGTGCGAGCGAGAAAACTTACCATTCGTACGAGCCATGTCTCGTCGCATGGGAATTTATTTTGCGACGTACACGAAGATATCTCGTCTCTCAACTTAACGAGTGCGGTGCATGGGCGTCGCGTACTTGAGACAGCTTGCGTGCAAATTCTCGTGAGCTCGTCTCGCGAGCTTGCCTCGCAAGTTGCTTTGCGCTAATGGTGCGAGAAGGAAATTGATTTTGCGCAGAAGGAAACAGGCAGGGGATTTTATGTTTTTTTCATTTGCGGTGTTATAGCAGCATGCATCAAAACACCGTTAGAATTATCAATGATATAACCTAGTTCATTTATTTATCAATTCAAAATTCTATGATTAATTCATCCGACTTTTGTTAACATGAATTAAGAACGTTTTGTTACTATACTTATTATGCTAACGGTACGAAAATGCACCGGATGCAGAGTGTTAAGTTGGTTAACAGAAGTGTTCCTTTAGTCGGTTTAGATGTCATTGACTATCTTATGATAGAACTCTGTTTTGTAGTTCTAAGGATAAAAAATGTGGTTTGGAATTACAACAAAAGTTTTTCGGGAGTTAAAAATAGTAAAACCATTGAAATTGTTTATATTTTCTAGTACATGTTGATTTTGGATAGAATTTTCGAATTGAGTACACTAAAGTCGCTTTTTATGCGGGGGATACATGCCGCGTAAAAAACCGCGTAAATTCCGGAATCCGCGTAAAAAAAACGCGTAAATTCTGCAATCTGAGTGAAGAGGAACCGAAATCTGCAGGAAAAAAAATACCGCGTAAATTCCGGAATCCACGTAAAAAAACCGCGTAAAAGCGACCTTAGTGTATAGCTATTGCAAATCAGGTTTTGAAGGTTCGTGATAATCTGATCGTAGTAATACCGTGCTGGATCGAAACCCGTACAGTATCGAAATCCGTACACCTTGATGTTTTCCTTCAGTTTTAAGCATTATAAAAGTGAAAATTCATATGATAGTTACATGTACATATCCGTTGAGTTGTTGGCCTTCTGTTAAATTAAACTATGCGCCAGTAGGCCATGAAATAAAAATATTAAAAATGAAAAATTAATCGTGTATCGGTTTCAGTTGTCATTTCGTTGTATCGTTAGAGAATTTACTAAGGAAACGTTCTTCAGATAAAAACGATTTTCAAGTGAGATATAAGTGTTTTACTCTGTGAATCTTTTTAAAATTGATGGAAAAGGTAAGTCTTTGTCATTTTCGAACTGTATATTGCCTAATAAATAATGTAAGTTGTATTTATTCAACAAAAACTGTGCCGTACGGATTTTGATTCTTTTTATTCGCTTGAATCGAAATCCGTACAGCGTGTGTATCATGCATATATTGTTGAACTTTCTTCTTGTTTTCAGCATATAATGGAAGAAAACAAGTATAAATATACGGCAAACAATTTTAAACGAGCTGTGACTGAGGTGCGCAAGGGAAAGTCGTACCGGGAAGCTTCGAGAGGTTCCGGCGTTCCGGTTACTACGAAACGCTACGAAAATTGCACTATTTCAGCTGATATCAAAAATTTGAAAACCGTGTGAAACTTTAGGAGCCAGTTGATCCTCAAATATACTTTTTCGGTAATTTAAAGATAAATTATAAATAAAAGATGTTCATTTTTGTACTTCTTCATCTATACGGAGTTTAGTTTATTGTTGTATGGACTTTGATCCGGTCTATATCGCGTGTGTGCGGATTTCGATTCAAAAGTGTACGGGTTTTGATTCAGACAAAAACCGGTGTACGGATTTCGATTCAAAACATGTTCTATTTAAACATGATTTTTTCGAGTTTCGCAGTTATTTTAATCATTTTGCTGGAAAATAGTGATAAAATATAAGTAGACCTATAACTAAACATGTCAGTTTAAAGCAATATGTGATTTCTTGATTTTATATTGACCGTCGAAGATTATCATGTGCTTAGGTGTACGGATTTCGATCCAGCACGGTATAGTTTTGTGAATTCTTCCGATTAATACACCTTCAGAAGGGTCTGACGGCATATATCGTATGTAGGTTCGGTAGGCAGCCTATACACCAGAGAGACGCAGAGACACTCACCGTTAAGGCAACTGTCAACATCAAAACGGATAACGGCAATGCAAAATTATACAGCTCGCCCGTTTTGACGTTGACAGTTTCCTCAACGGTGAGTGCTTTGTTATTTCTCTAATATACAGTTTCACTAAGGTACAGTACGGGCGTCTCGCTCAGTTCGTAAAGCGATAAGACAACGTGTGGTGCGGCGCAGTCTCTTACCGAAGAAAAAAAAGAAAAGAAACCTCTCGTCGTTTCAGCGCGTGTACAGGAAGTCTGTGTACACGAGAAAGTCTCACGAGCTGTAGCGCACGAGCTGTATCAAGTATGTACAGTACGGGCGTCTCGCTCAGTTCGTAGTGCGATGAAACATCGCCTTGCGCATCGCAATCCGAACCGAAAGAGAAGCGAAAGAGCAACCTGCAAATTGCATGTGACGTGTCTCGTCTCGTCGCACATGCATGGAAATTCTACGAGCGAGAGAAAGATTTCACTCGTCGCTTGAAAAAAAAAACGCGTGCACGGGAAGTCTGATGTTTACTTTAAAATCGCACTATTTTCTTGTGTGATTTGTTTTTCATACCTGTGTATTTGTGACTTTTAGAGTATCTTTTTGCTGAATTTCGTACTATTTACATAAATATTTTTTTTTTTATTATCTTTTGTTTTTTTTTAAATTGCTTTAGGATTATCTTCTAACTTTAGACGTCTTTGAGTCTTTCAGAAAAGTTCAGCTACATAGGGGTGTCAAATAAAAATCTGAAAACGGAAAAGGGGACGAAGTGTACCCCTTTTCAAATGCTTATAAATGATTTAACCGCCTTGCCTTTAACGGATTTGCTTCGTTCTTGCAACATACGATTCAAAAATAATCCACTCATCCGCCCAAATGCATAAAATTGTAATTTGATATTGCAAACTATTGTATTATTCAAAATTGTGAATAGTCTCGCTGAAATGCTTGCTTTCCGAAACACGGTCGACAGAATATTATAACCGAGAATGCCTTCTTCGAGCTATATAAGAGCCTGCTTCTGCTCGAACTAGTCATTTTATTATCGGATGGTTTCACCGTCGAATATGATTCAGCACCGCAACGGCATTTCAAGCAGAGAAGCTCTACCTTGTTTTGGTAACAACACAAGTGTTCTGGATGCTGGCAATCAAAATTTCTGCTAGCCGTCTGATTTTCAGTGTAAAAACAGCCTTCCACTCCGTTATCAAAGTGCTTCATTGAGATGATTTGGTTATATAATTCGAATGTTAAATATTTGAATATTTACAAGATTTAAATTTTTTTCCCATACATTCAAACAAGTAATTCGATGCCTTCATCATACGCAATCCACCAAAATTTCCGTGATTGTGGTATCACATCATATCCGATTTAAAGTTAAAGAACAAACTGCCCTTTTCAGGGCAACCAAACCAGTGAAGTGAGGCAACCAAACCAGTGAAGTGAGGAACTCGACACAGCAACAAACGTTTACGATTAGCTGCGATAGGAGGAATAAAACTGCAGCAGATCAAATTGAGAATCGGGCTCATTGAACAAAACCCCCAACTAGTTCTTGCTGTTCATCTCAAGTGATATCGAAACATAAGAACCGAAAAATTTCGAACTCAGAAACTGTTCTTATCAGGTTAACCAAATAAATAATTGAAAATTGAGAATATTCCTCTACAGTTTTTGCAGTAGCATTACAGCTTGCACCTGCTGTTGAAAGTTGTTGAGTAGTTTATGTCAAACTTGCGGTCGTGTTTTCATTTATGCTTCACGTGTGGCTCATTAGTCCTATTTCCTTGAGTGGAATTATGTTTTTCTGTTTCATTTTTATCTTTTTCGTACTTTGTTTGCAATTTCTATGTGCACGTATATTGTCTTTTAAATCAACTTTATTAGGAATTTGTATATTTAGTTATTATTTTGCCGCTTGTCTCCCTGTCTTCCAGTCTTTTTACCCTCATGTCCGCCTATCTCAAAGTCTTATTTTCGTTTTCATGTATCTACAAGAATACTTCACCCAATATGCTACCGGAAACTTGTACACCACAAGCACTGCATGCTCCGTTCCTAACGAAATACTTGTTTCACAAAAAGTATGCTCCATTTTTCAAACTGCCATGATCAGCATTCGGAAAGGCATTGTTGGAAATTATTTATCTCTCGCTACTACAAGCTCCATTATTCAAGTATTTCTCTTCTGTACCCTTCCCCGAAAGTGCAAAAACGCTGCAGGAAGTTCATGTTAATGAAATCATTATCCTGTCACCTCTTTCTCTGGGGTACGGATAGTCCCCAGATGCATTCCACAGCTGAAAAAGCAGACTCCCACTTTGCTGCCACAGACTGTACCGAGTGTTCATGGAAATCCGTAAGATGCACAGCACACTGAAACGATTGGGCTCATGTTAATGACCTGGGATTTCTTGTACGTAGGCGGGTCCTCTGGGTGGAAAAAATACATGGTTCCTGATTTATGCTTTACATCGTCAGCATTGTTAACGACAGATGGAAGGGTACTCTGCTGAGAGTTCGGAACATTTTGGGTTGCACCCACGGAACAGCTGGATAACATCTCTAATGGTAGAAAACTATGAAATTTTATGATATAAATTAGGTGAGTTGAATGCCGGTCCGTATGCCGATAGCCTTTCTCGTAAATTTTGGGTTTAAAATTATTCTCTTGGCGATCGATGTTATTGTTATTTCCCTGGAACCTCGAAAGCTACAGCAGCACTTTATCGCCCAGTCAATGCAAATGTAATGAACGTTTGAAGGTGATAATGTGAATAAAATGCAAATTATGCCTCATTTCCGTTGCGTAATGAAGTGAAAATAAAAGAATCAATCGTAAAGGATACCATTTCCTAATAGCAATACTCACCTTCCCAAAGCTGCCCTTCCCGATGTTGCGCAGGATTTGGAAGTGGTCAAAATTTACTGCAAAAAAAACGGGAACAGAGAAAATAATGGTTATTAATTCGTCTGAAATGCATAAAGGGTTCAGCACCGATTTATACACTGATTAAGACACACGGTAAAGTCTAATCGCCTTATATCGAAATCGATATTCAAATATCGAGAGCTGTAACTTTACCCTCTTTCTAATTATAAATGAACCATTACAGATCCTCTCTCCTTCCTGTAACCACACAACAGCAGCGATAGCGTGAAGCAAAAAAAAATCCCCAGAAAAGAATGCAACGGATTACCTTTTTTCCGTCACGGCAAAGTACTTCTTAACATCACCATCACCACTTGACCGCACTTCAGTGCGGATTAAAGAGCGGTGCACAGGAAACGGAAGTTTCCTGGTCTGCATATTTCCCAACTCTTCTCGCAGTACTATTTTCAGTAGCACCTGCCGGGAGTACTTTGAATCGAAAGGTTTCGGCCGTCAACCGAAGGGGCCTGCCCGGTCCGGGCGGATGTCGACAGTGGCAAAAACAGCTTTTCGCCCTTCGACAAAAAGGAAAAGTCCCAGTCGATCGATAAAGATTTTCCAGATAAAAATATCTTTTTATAAGGTGAGACAGCGTCAAACTTGATTTAATGGACTTTCAGTCTGGGAAAAGTAAAAAACCCCTGCAAAGGGTTGTGAACGATGAATACACACACCCAAAGTTATTTCGAATCGTGTCACGAACATCAACTTTTGAATTTTTCTTTCAATCAATCCATTATTGTGTTAGCCTTCATCTTCTGGGAATCTCCCAGTTCAATACCACAATCTGTCGAATCTGATCTGACGAAAACATCTTCGGCCGTCATATCTCTGAAGCTGGAAATCTTTTTCAAACGAAATGAATGAGAAGATTTTCGGAAGCAAGATTCAGCTATCAGTATGATTGGTTCTCCTTCCAGAAAATTTGCAGACATTGTTTGTTTCCCAAAAGTTTAGCTAAACCGCAACGCCATCTGTTGTGTGATACACGAATGACCGCAAAAATTCCTGGAAGCAACCCTTTCGAAAGTCGACTCAAAGATAAAACAAAGGAGAACGAATAATGAAAAGAAACCTCTTCAAGCCAAAAATATTGGGGGGAATCTTAAAACTTTTGCTTATGTTGCGGCTTGGCCAGAATGTTTTTCTTTACGCTTAGGTTCGTTACGTTTATTTCCTTCATGCTTACGTGACACCTTAGAAATTGAGTTAAATTCATCGAATAGCTCGGGCTTTAAAAATACTCTTTGTGCCTGATGTTTTTAATAATAATAATATTTTTTAAGTATTTTATTAAAATATAAATTAAATTAAAAATTTTTTGACCAAAAAAAAAATTAAAAATAAACATTAAATTTCAATTTAAAATAAGAGAGTTGAATTTTTTTTTTTAATTTTATTTTCAAAGAAACTTGACGTTAATACGCAACTTTTAAAAAAAATCCAGGATGGAGAAATAAAAAGTAATTTTTTTAAGGTAGATTAATTAACGAATAATGAAAAGAAACCTCTTCAAGCCAAAAATATTGGGGGGAATCTTAAAACTTTTGCTTATGTTGCGGCTTGGCCAGAATGTTTTTCTTTACGCTTAGGTTCGTTACGTTTATTTCCTTCATGCTTACGTGACACCTTAGAAATTGAGTTAAATTCATCGAATTAAGTATTTTATTATTACCCATGAGTTACATTCTAAAAGGGCGTATGCCCTTCGGCATAGGTTTTATTCGAAGCATTGTAGCCCAGAAACCGATGGTTGTATAGAAAAACTGTCTGAGAATGAGTTGTAGGAAATTAAAAATTTTTTGACCAAAAAAAAATTAAAAATAAACATTAAATTTCAATTAAAAAAAAAAGAGTTGAATTTTTTTTAAATTTTTTTTTCAAAGAAACTTGACGTTATTACGCAACTTTTAAAAAAATCCAGGATGGAGAAATAAAAAGTATTTTTTTTAAGGTAGATTAATTTATTGTAAACATTCTAATTTAAACATTTTTCAAAATATTTGTATTCTGATGATTTTAAAAGATGCAGAGTGTCATTTTGAATCAAAAAGCTGTTGGTAGTAAACATTCTAAAGGCATCGGTTTTCGAGTTATTTTTAATTCAAGCTCGAAAAATTATTAATATTTCGGAAAATACACGTTTTTCTTCATTTGTCCATGATTCACCAGGAAAAACCATACGTTCATTGGAATGCTTGATCAAAAATATTCAATTCATTCTTTGACAACAAAACGATTGGATAAATAACTCAAGCGCTAAACCTTAGCCTACCTACACGTTCCCCCTTGCCGAATGTTTTATAAAAAATATGTTTGTCGTGCAACACTACCTACTTGTTTACTAATAATAACTGTTTGTAAAGTACGCAACCAATAACTACTGGGTTACCTATTATCAATGTGTGATTCGTGTAGTTATTGGAATGATAGTCAAGCCACCATTCATCCCTTCGTTGTTTACTATCCAGGATCTGGAATACTTAAGAATATCAGCTTCATCATAATATCGGAAGTACTCCATCATGATACTGTTGCGGTTCAGGTGTTCATTGCCAAATTAATGAGTTTTTTGAAAACAACAATAGAGTTGAAAAAAGCGATATTAATGTCTGATGGAGCTGCCTCACAATATAAAAATAGAAGAAACTTTGCAAGTTCAAAACAAAATATAACTACGATGCAGAGTGGAATTTTTTGCGACTTCTCATGGTAAAGGCCCATGCGATGCAATTGGTGGCATATTAAAACGAATGGCAGGAAATGCAAGTTTAGCTAAAGAACATGAACATCCCATTACAAGCGCAAAAAAAATGTATGATTGGTTCAATCAGAAAAGTAATAAAAATTCATCATAAATGTCATTTAGTTGGGTATCATATGAAGAATATGAAAAAAGAGTAACAGAATGGAGCAATATTTTCAAAAAATCTATAATAATAGCTGCCACACAAAAGTATTACTCTTTTGTTCTGATTTCAAAAAAATAAGATACAAACGAAGCTGTTTTCAAAAGATGACGAATCATTTACTTATGATGTATATAAAATATAAGGTGGAACTAGTTCTGTAAAGTATCTATGTCATAAAAAAATATGTTCCTAAGATAATAAAACTCGAAAATAAATATTTGATTTCTATATATATATATATATATATATATATATATATATATATATATATATATATATATATATATATATATATATATATATATATAAATATATATATATATATATATATATATATATATATATATATATATATATATATATATATATATATATATATATATATATATATATATATGTGTTTATATATATATATATATATATATATATATATATATATATATATATATATATATATATATATATATATATATATATATATATATATATATATATATATATATATATATATATATATATGTATATATATATATATATATATATATATATATATATATATATATATATATATATATATATATATATATATATAAAATAAAAAAAATAAAGAAAATAAAAAAAAAAATAAAAAAAAATAAAGATAAAAAAAAAATAGAGATCAACAATTGGGCGCAGTTTGCACGAGGAGGCATCCAGAGGTCTCCGCCGAGAAAGGCGGAGATGGATGCAGTAAAGGACGCCTGCGAAGACGGCAAAGGCAGTACGCCTACCGGATCGACGCAAGACATCGCAGTGGCTGGTCCACTGTTGATAAAGGCGGTCGGAAGACAGCGAGACACGCTACCGAAGGTAGTAGCGCTGTCGGAGCAGCTCGATGCCATAATCGAGTTTGCGAAAAGTCGCACCAACACGACGAAGTACCTGAAGCAGGCTCTCTACATGCTTCGGTCCTCCGTCGATGCTGCGAAGAAGGAGCACGCCGAGCTCAAGGCAAGAGCGGTGGCTGCAGAGAAGAATGCAACGGAGGTGACCGGAAGGGCGACGAAGTCGGTCCAAACGGACACCTGCACGTTTGCAGCGGTTCGCGCCTCCGGGTCAGCCGCAAAAAGAGCAAGGCAGTCTCTGGGGGAAGCCCCCGAGAACAGCAAGAAACGGTTGGTTGTGCTAAGCCCGCGAGATAGCACACCAACGGCCTCCAAGTCCGCCGAAAAGTCTGCCGAAGTGGCAGCTACGGGAAACCCTTGGGTTACCGTGGGAGGAAGGAAGCGCCAAAAAGACAGCAAGCGCAACGACGAGAAGGCGACAAATCGTCCAAAAATGGGAAAGAAGGCGCGAAGCAGGGGCGACGCCCTCATACTCAAGACGGAGGGGTCCAAGTACTCCGAAGTCTTGAAGAAAATGAGAGGCGAAACCCAGTTCAAGGATCTGGGAGCGGATGAGCGGACCATCCGTCGTTCTCGCACCGGCGAGATGATCCTTGAGCTCCGTAAGGATGCTAAAAACAAGGGCGCTGCCTACAAGACGGTAGCCGAGCAGGTCCTCGGGAAAGATGTGCAAATTCGGGCTCTCACCTCAGAGGTGACTCTCCAGCTCAAAAACCTGGATGAAATCACCGAGAGGTGCGATATTGCACAGGCCCTCAAGGAGAAGTGCGGAGTGGAAGTAGCCACTGAGGTAATTCGCCTCCGAAAGGGTCCAGCGGGGACCCAGGTGGCCACTTTCCGGCTTGCATCGGCCGATGCAACTCTGGCCCTGAAGACAGCCAAACTTAAGGTTGGCTGGTCAGTATGTCCCCTGAGCATACTCCAGCAGCCGGACGTTTGCTTCAGGTGTTTCGAGGGAGGACACAAGTCCTGGACCTGCAAGGGGCCCGATAGGAGCCAGTTATGTAGGCGTTGTGGTGGTGCTGGCCATAAAGCTAAAGACTGCGGGGAGCCTCCCAAGTGCTTGGTATGTACTGGAAAACGGGACGCCAAGCACTTTATGGGAGGCCCACGGTGCCCAGCCGGTAAGGCGGCCACGAAACCACGGGCGTGAGGGTGACACAATTGAACCTGAACCATTGCTATGCGGCACAGCAGCTGCTATACCAAGCAGCGTCTGAGTCGCGGTCGGACATCGCAATCGTATCGGACCCCTACTGCATTCCTCCCGGAAACGGTAATTGGGTTGCAGATAAGTCCAGTACGGCGGCCACATGCACGACCAGCAAGTTCCCGGTTCAGGAGGTTGTGTCAACCTCAAATGAAGGATACGCGGTTGCCAAGGTGGACGGAGTGTTCTACTGCAGTTGTTATGCTCCGCCGCGTTGGTCTATCGAAAGGTTCACCCAGATGGTCGATTTGTTATCTATGGAGCTGACGGGACTAACACCCTTAGTAGTGGCGGGCAACTTCAACGCTTGGGCTGTTGAGTGGGGAAGCCGCCGCACGAACCGGAGGGGTCAGATCTTGTTGGAAGCTTTGGCAAAGCTCAACCTAGATCTGGCCAACGTTGGAACCAAGTGTACATTCAGCAGAAATGGTGCGGAGTCGATCATCGACGTGACGTTCTCCAGCCCAGGACTGATCGTGAACTGGAGGGTAGACGATGGCTACACCTATAGTGACCACCAGTCGGTCTGCTATAGCGTAGTCCAGAACGTGAGGCGGCAGGCGACGGGTAGAGCCAATACTCCGACCGTCCGCGGGTGGAAGACATCGCATTTCGATGCCGAGGTATTTGCAGAAGCAATGAGAAGAGAGCGCGAGGAGGGCAGTTGGCTCCGCCCGAGTGCTGACCAATTAGTTGCCACATTATCGCGGGCGTGCGACGCCACCATGCCTAGGACCCGCCAACCTAGGAATGGTAAGTCACCGGTATACTGGTGGACCGACGCGATAGCGACCTCCGTAGCGCGTGCCTCCGTGCAAGACGGATGTTGCAACGTGCACGTACCGATGCACAGAGGGTAGAGCGCCGTGTAGTATTTGGATCTGCAAGATCGGCGCTTAAAAGTGCGATAAAGGCGAGCAAAAGGGCCTGCTTCGATAGGCTATGCGCGAGTGCCAATACGAATCCGTGGGGCAACGCCTACAGAGTCGTAATGGCGAAGACCAAAGGCGTGTTGGCGCCTGCAGAGCGATCACCAGCGATGCTGGAGCGCATCATCGAGGGACTCTTTCCACGACACGAGCCAAATCCTTGGCCTCCGGTTGCTGAGTCTCACGTCCGACGTTCCAGTATCTCAGACACAGACCAGGGATGGTCGGCCAACCTGCCGGGCATCCAATCCTTGAGAGACGGCAGCCGTGCAGAGGTTGTGGAGGAGGTAAGGGTTACGAATGAGGAACTCATCGTGATCGCCAACTCCCTAAAGGTGAGCAAGGCACCGGGACCGGATGGAATCCCGAACTTGGCCATCAGGACGGCCATGAAAGTGGCCCCTGATCTATTTCGAGCAGTCATGCAGAAGTGCCTGGATGACTGCCTCTTTCCGGACAGGTGGAAGCGACAGAGATTGGTGCTGTTGCCGAAGGCTGGGAAACCGCCAGGGGACCCATCGGCATACAGACCTATCTGTCTGCTGGACACTACGGGCAAGGTGCTTGAGAGGATTATCCTCAACAGACTGGTGAAGTACACAGAGGGTGTAAACGGTCTGGCAAGTAACCAGTTCGGCTTCCGGAAAGGTAGATCCACGCTGGATGCTATTCTCTCTGTCACCAAGACGGCAGAGGTAGCACTCCAGCGTAAGAGTTGGGGCATTCGCTATTGCGCAATCGTCACGCTTGACGTGAAGAATGCATTCAATAGCGCCAGTTGGGACTCCATAGCGCTCGCGCTTAGGAGCATTCACGTACCGGTGTCGTTGTACAAGATTTTGGAAAATTATTTCCAGAATCGGGTACTAGTTTACAACACGGAGGAGGGTCAGAAGTGCGTCCCAATCACCGCAGGGGTACCGCAAGGTTCCATCCTGGGCCCGGTGTTGTGGAATGTCATGTATGACGGGGTGTTGAAACTAAAGTTCCCTGTAGGGGTTGTGATCGTCGGTTTCGCAGACGACATCACGCTAGAGGTCTACGGCGAGTCGATCGAAGAGGTCGAGTTGACGGCCGCGCACTGCATACGCAAGGTCGAAGACTGGATGCACTCTAGGAAACTGGAGTTAGCGCACCATAAAACGGAGGTTACGGTTGTGAACAACCGCAAATTAGAGCAACAGGCGGTGGTCAGAGTCGGTGACTGCACCATTACCTCAAGGCGTTCCTTGAAGCTCTTGGGGGTTATGGTTGACGATAAGCTCACATTTAAGAGTCACGTCGACTATGCCTGTAAGAGGGCTTCAACGGCCGCTGCAGGACTATCTCGAATGATGTCCAATAGCTCAGCGGTATATGGCAGCAAGCGTAAACTTCTTGCCAGCGTGGTTTCGTCCATACTTAGGTATGGTGGGCCAGCGTGGTCCAAAGCGTTAGGTACCAACAGTCATCGTCGAAAACTGGAAAGTACCTACAGGCTCATGTGCCTGAGGGTTGTGAGCGCGTACCGTACAGTGTCATACGACGCAATCTGCGTCCTGTCCGGCATGATGCCTATCAGCATAGCCATTAAGGAGGACGTAGAATGCTTCGATCAACGTGACACAAGGGGTATACGAGGCACCAGAAGGTCATTCTCGATGATCAGATGGCAGCAGGAATGGTCCAATTCCGCAAAGGGTAGATGGACGCATCGACTTATTCCGGACGTATCCGGATGGGTCGGGAGGCGCCATGGAGAAGTGAACTTCCACTTGACACAGATTCTGTCAGGTCATGGTTGCTTCAGGCAGTATCTACACAGATTCGGGCATGCGGGGTCCCCCATGTGTCCCGAGTGTGCGGATGCGGAAGAAACTGCTGAGCATGTCTTCTTCGTGTGCCCTCGTTTTGTGCATGCGCGGAGCGACATGATGGTAGTGAGCGGGCCAGACACCACTCCGGACAACCTAGTTCGGAGGATGTGTAAAGACCCAAACATTTGGAGGGCGGTTTGTACAGCCGCCTCTCAAATAGTTTTAGAATTGCAAAACAGGCGACAGGTTGACCACCGACACGCCAGTGTTAGCTAACGGCCAGTCTCCAGGTTAGTTAGCTTAGTTAGCAAAGAGATCTATAGAACCAAGAGGGTGCACAGAGCACAAAAGCCGCTCCCCGAAGCAATACCTAGCGGTGGTCCCGGGGAGTATTATGGGCTGGAGACTGGAGGGGTTTTAGTGGGTCCGGTCACTGATTCAAACCAACCCCACACTCCCTGAGGTTGGTCACCTCAGGGGTTTGGATGCAAATTTCTCCTCCACCTGAAAAAAAAAATATATATATATATATATATATATATATATATATATATATATATATATATATATATATATATATATATATATATATATATATATATATATATATATATATATATATATCACTTAGAACATTTAACTCTTTTCTTGAGAACCGTTCGCCCAACCGTTTTGTTGTCATAGAATGAATTGTATATTTTTTAACAAGCATTCCAATTAACGTATGGTTTTTGCTGGAGAACCATGGACAAATTAAGAAAAACGTGTATTTTCCTAAATAATTATAATTTTTCGAGCTTAAATTAGAACTAACTCGAAAACCAATGGCTTTGGAATGTTTACTACCAACAGCTTGACAAATGACACTCTGCATCTTTTAAAATCATCAGAATACAAATATTTTGAAAAATGTTTGAATTATAATTTTCATAAAAAAATTAATCCACCATAATCAAAATATTTTTCATTTCTCCATCCTGGACTTTTTTTTTAAAGTTGCGTAATAACGTCAAGTTTCTTTAAAAAAAATAAAACAAAATTCAACTATTTTTTTTAAATTGAAATTTAATGTTTTTTTTTTAATTTTTTTTGTTAAAAAAAAATTTTTTGTACAGTGTATATTTTTTATGATGCATTTTCGATTCGCTACAACTCATTCTCAGACAGTTTTTCCATACAACCAACGGTTTCTGGGCTACAATGCTTCGAATAAAACCTATGCTAAAAGGCATACGCCCTTTTAGAATGTAACTCATGGGTGTAAAAAATCTCTCCACCTGTGAAAAATGCTCAGTTTGCTAAGCCAAATACGTGTGCAAAGTTTCATTCAAATCAAAAATGGTCGATTAAATTTTCGCGTATTTCCAGGCGATTTGAAATGATTTTGCTCAAAAGTAAAGATTTGAAAAAGAAATAATTTAAAATTATTCTCCAAATTTTCTTTTTCTGGATTGCTGATGACATTTCATGATAAACTCAGGTACTATAAGTCATTATTCTCTCTAATTTAAATCATATTGCCGATATATTTGCCATTTTTGTGCTGTTAAAATTATTTATCCTATGCCTTACTTTTGTAATATTTTGCTGTTTTGTTATCACAGAGTATTTTTTGTGAGTCATTTTTTGCCCTTTTAATATCATTTTAATCGTCATATCCTGTTTCTGTTCCTGCGTTGTGTCATTTTTTGTGTCTTTTCAGTACAGTTACTTCCAAAATTTTACATCATACGTTGGAAGTGAGAATCAAAATAGCGTCAAGCGTCCACATGAAGGCTTGCATGAAACCTTGTATGCACGTCTGAGTGGATAGACGCTGCTGCTGTTTCCGCCGTGAATGGTACAAATGCAATCACGGTGCTCACACTCACAGACCGTTATTATAAAAAAATGCACCAAAGAATCTGAGTACACCATTCGATTCGTTATGACGCCTAGAATGTCTGGTCAAAGTTCAAAATCATCGTACGGTACATTTTTGAGTAATGCCCTTTTGAAGGTCGTAAAGTACAGAAAAGTGATATAAAAACGACGAAATACTTATTGTAAAGCACGTATTTCAACCACCATTTTATGAAATAACTTCCAAAATAGTTTCTACACATTCCAAGGGTTATATTTCGAGACAATAACAATTGGTGAAAAGATTTATTTGAAAATCCCACAGTGCACAGTGGTCTAAACTCGAAAAATCGTGATCGTTCTAGATTTGACTGTGAAAATTGATTTTATGTACTCAATGTATTCAGCAAAATTGTGTCATGGAACAAGAACTTACTTTTGGCGTTTCTAATTTTTCGATGAATCCACCTAACAGTTAGATGAATAAATATTTTTTCTAGTTTTTAATATACCAGATTGCTTCTTTCAGCAAAGTTGTGGAAACTTTTAAAAGAAAAACAATTGCTGAATACTGCGATGTATGTTGGACACGACAAAATAGAGCTTTTTGTGAAATACCTCTCCCTAAAATCAGTTTTTTGTCTACAATTTTGTCTGTAATGGTCAAAACATCCTAACCGTTTTCGAATTTGATATTATAGGAAGATTCACAACTCAACAGAGGTGCGTATTCTGCAGAAAGTTTGATTTTATACTGTTTTTGCCGCACCCCAGAGCGATGAGAACGATAACGCAATGTCTAGTTGATCGCCGAGCAATTTTATTCAGTTTTCTTGCGTGCGTGGATGAGCAATTTACAAGAGTTTCACTGTGTTTTTGCTCTGTCAAATCAGGAGCGTTTTTTTCGTCAGAGAAACTATTACTCTGCGCTCTCTCTACAGCAGATGGTGTGATGCACATTGAATGTAAGCTCACAGTTGTTAAAGGGAAGAAAACTGTTATCTCTTTGAAATGAAAATGAGCAAAACAAAGCCTGGGTTTCAAACGTAATGCTGGCAGCTGTTAGTAGTACATGGTTACTGTAAAAGTACTAAACTGGCTGGAATTCTACCCGGAATAACCAGAGAACAAGAATCATCGGCAACTGGCACCTTTTGGTGCCTCAAAGTGTTGTAATTGCAGTGGCTAGTCGAATTGTCTCTTTTACAAAACGTTGCTGATAGCGGGGAAAGCCTTGCAAATAAGCATATTTTACTTGGTGTTAATTTTTCGGCAGCGGCCGGTGCAGTTTTCAAAAATGTTTTATTCTCTTCTCTTCTATGTGCAACCTTCTTTCCAACTAACTGACGAAACCTTTATATAGAAGGTACCATTCGAACATTCCGCCCCATTGAATCGCCGATCCCAAACCATCAAGGACGACCCATACCGAGATGAGCTGTTCTTAGTACACTTCACTAAGAGAACAAAACAGTACCGGTTATCTCGTGCCAAGTTTCACCCCAGATCAGTTCCCCCCGATCCAAACCAGGCATGTGATCCCCGTGCTGGAACCGCTTCCGCTCCCGAATAGCAACAATCTGAATCGTAGCTCCCCTGCTGCGAAATTTTCTGCGCAGCCCCGCCTCGCCGCCGGTGCTGCTCAAGCAAGCCAAGGCCTCACCCCGAGGCGTTACCTATGGGACATTTGTTGGTTCTGCTGAAGACGACCCTCCACTATAAACGGAGGAACTTGTACTCTGAAAAAACAAACACGTCGAGCTTCTTGATTTCATTGACGAGGAGGAGGTCGATATTGCTGTGATTACGGAGACTCATCTGAAGCCGGAAGTTAACGGCTTCCTTCCAGCCTTTCAGCTAGTACAACTAGACAGGATCGGTACCGGGGGTCAAGCGTCGCCTGTTGCCGAGTTTCCAGCTTAAGACTATCGAAGCCATCGCACAGTGGTTTAAAATAGCAATGTCGCGAACTTAATTCTATAGTTCCTAAGTGCTTTACTTTAGGACTATACTGTCTTCGAAGCAATTGTTTGTATTGAAATTACCCACATGATGGTGGTATGCAACAATAGTCATAGCCTACTATGCAAAAAATAAAATTTCTAACTTTTTTGTTTCTGCATGAAACTAAAAGTTGTCTTCGGCAAAGTTGTAGATAATTTCATTACAAACAACTTTGCCAACAAGACTTTTGTTCTATATACTGTAGATTTTGAAAGAACTTAAGTTTAGTATGACTATGTCCGTAAAATCTGTTTTTTGCTTCTTACTTTTTGGTTTGATTTTTTTTATAAACACACTGTTCTAGAGAATTGTAGGCCTTATCATGCTTTAAAAATTCCATGAAGACACTATGCTAAAACTCCTTTTGGTTTAAAAGATAAAAGCAATATTAACAATAATTTACCCTATATTCAACTGTGAATTAGAGAAAAAGGGGGACGCCCGGAAGTACACACTCACCGCCGTTTTGAAGCTTCAGGTTAGTACTACAAAATGGTGGAAGAGTTACTCGTCCGACTCGTCACAATTTTGAGAAAGAGCGTTAAACATTTTCGTAGTTTTGCGTACTTTTCCTTCAGCGGAACGAGATATCTTCATAGTAACACGGTTTTGGACATTTTGTATATGTATATATGATTGCAAGTGTGTGTCTCTATGGACGTATGTGTGTGAATGTATGTGTGGGCATATCTGTGTATGTGAGAATAGATATCTATAAGTAAGAATATCGTCATATGTTTTGCATTATTTAGAATGCTGTAGAAAATCTGTCGAAAACTTCACTACCGGAGTAGTCCGATAACCTACTGCAATTTTCACTGATAGGTATTATAATCATATTCTCTGATATCATACGTGAGTGTAAAATCAAAAAGCAAATTGGTATTAGTCTCTATCTCCTGCTTATTGGTTTTTACAACCGCTTGCTGACGATACACACACTGCATGGCTTTTTGCGATATCACACACAATCACCCAGATTGATTATATAATCCTAGCAGTATTTAGAAACTAGAATCTGAATACGAATCACACATACACTCATTTTTCACATATATACGATTTTAGAGACGCACACTTACATACGCAATCATATATACATACACACAATGTCCAAAACCGTATTACTATGAAGATATCTCGTTCCGCTGAAGGAAGAGTACGCAAAACTACGAAAATGTTTAACGCTCTTTCTCAAAATTGTGACGAGTCAGACAAATAACTCCTCCACCATTTTGCAGTACTAACCTGAAGCTTCAAAACGGCGGTGAATGTGTACTTCCGGGCGTCCCCCTTTTTCTCTAATCCACAGTTAAAGATAGGGTAAATTATTATTAGTATTGCTTTTATCTTTTGAACCAATAGTAATTTCAGCATAGTGTTTTCATGGATATTTTAAAGCATGATAAGGCCTAAAATTCTCTAGAACAGTGTGTTTATAAAAAAAAATCAGACCAAAAAGTTAGAAGCAAAAAACAGATTTTACGGACATAGTCATACGAAACTTAAGTTCTTTTAAAATCTACAGTATATAGAACAAAAGTCTTGTTAGCAAAGTTGTTTGTAATGAAATTATCTACAACTTTGCCGAAGACAACTTTTAGTTTCATGCAGAAACAAAAAAGTTAGAAATTTTATTTTTTGCATAGTAGGCTATGACTATTGTTGCATACCACCATCAAGTGGGCAACTTCAATACAAACAATTGCTTCGAAGACAGTATAGTCCTAAAGTAAAGCACTTAGGCACTATAGAATTAAGTTCGTGACATTGCTATTTTAAACCACTGTGCATCGGGGTGGAAGTCAAAACCAGCCCAAACAAACCAATAGCCGAGACGGTACCGCTGCACAGTTACGAAACGATCTGGCCAAGCAGACTCAGCGGCGAACGAAGTACATCATTGCGGAGGACCTGAACGCTCGGCTCGAGGTGTGTGATAACCGGAGACTAAACCGGAATGGGATCCTCCTGGCGGAAGACCTTCCGACCGGACACTACACATCTCGGAACCGGAGGGCCCTTCCAGAATCTCCCGGTCCGGGGTTCAATCTGTCCTGGACATCTTTCTAACCAACATGGCCATCTCCGCGGTCCCAGTGGTGTTCGAGAAGCTATCGTCGGACCACTATCCGGTGGTGCTGACTTTGGGTGCCACTGCAGGAACATTGACCAATCATTGTTCAATTTGACGGAGAAATCTACGAACCGATACCTGAGAAGAGAACTCAGGGTGTGGGGATGAGACTAGGGGAGAGATGCACCATCTTTACTCTTATAACCTCCTAGCTAACTACCTGGAGACTGGAAGTTAGCTACCACTGGCGTGTTGGTGGTTGACCCGCCACACCTGTTTGCAGTTCCAGGACAATCTGGGAGGCGGCCGCACAGATCGCGTTCTTGATGTCCAGGTCGTGGCACATCCTCCGGACTAGATTGTCCGGAGTAGTGACAGGCCCGCTCACAGCCATCATGTCGCTCCTAGCTCTTACGAAACGGGGGCATACGAAGAAGACATGCTCAGCAGTCTCCTCCTCCTCCACCCACTCGGGACACATGGGGGACCCCGCGTGTCCGAACCTGTGCAGATATTGCCTGAATCAACCATGGCCTGACAGGATTTGTGTCAGGTGGAAGTTTACTTCACCATGTCGCCTCCCGACCCAGCCAGATATCTCCGGTATAAGTCGGTGCGTCCATCTGCCCTTCGTGGAGTTAGAATATTCCCGCTTCCAGCGGAGCATCGAGAATGGCCTTCTGGTACCTCGTATGCCCCTTGTGTCACTTTGGTCGAAGCACTCTCTGTCCTCCTTGATGGCGATACTGATAGGCATCATGTCGGACAAGACACAGATTGCATCGGGTGGCACCGTGCGATACGCACTCTCAACTATCAGGCACATGAGCCTATAGGTACTTTCCAGTTTACCGCGGTAACTGTTAGTACCTAGCGCTCTGGACCACACTGGTCCACCATACCTAAGTATGGACGAAACCACGCTGGCAAGAAATCTTCGCTTGCTGCCATAAACCGCTGAGCTATTGGACATCATACGAGATAGTGCTGCAATAGCCGATGAGGCCCTCTTACAGGCATAGTCGACGTGGCTCCCGAACGTGAGCTTGTCGTCCACCATCACCCCCACGAGCTTCAGATATCGCTTTGAGGTGATGGTGCAGTCTCCGACTCTGACCACCGCCTGTTGCTTCGATTTACGGTTATTCACAACCGTGAACTCCGTCTTATGGTGCGTGAGCTCCAGTTTCCTGGAGCGCATCCAGTCCTCGACCTTGCGTATACAGTGCGCGGCCGTCAACTCAACCTCCTCGATCGATTCGCCGTAAACCTACAGCGGTATGTCGTCTGCAAAGCCGACGATCACAACCCCTACAGGGAACTTGAGTTTCAACACTCCGTCATACATGACATTCCACAACACCGAAACCAGGATAGAACCTTGCGGAACTCCTGCGGTGATTGGGACGCACTTCTGATCCTCCTCCGTGTTGTAAACAAGTACTCGATTCTGGAAGTATTTTTCCAGAATCTTGTACAGCGACACCAGTACATGGATGCTCCTGAGCGCGAGTGCTATGGAATCCCAACTGGCGCTATTAAACGCATTCTTCACGTCGAGCGCGACGATTGCGCAATAGCGTATTCCCCTTCTCTTGCGCTGGAGTGCTATCTCCGCCGTCTTGGTGACGGAAGAGATGGCGTCCAGCGTGGACCTGCCCTTCCGGAAGCCGAACTGGTTACTTGCCAGACCGTGTACACCGTCCGTCTACCTCACCAGTCTGTTGAGGATGATCCTTTCAAGCACCTTGCCCGTGGTGTCCAGCAGGCACATAGAACGGCAGTTTCCAAGCCATCGGCAATAGGACCAGTCTCAGCCGCTTCCACCTGTCCGGAAAGGCATCCTCTGCATGAATGCCCCAAACAGCCCGGGGCCGGTTTAATCGCCAGGTTAGGGATACCATCCGGTCCCGGTGCCTTGCTCACCTTCAGGGATTTGGCGATCACGATGAGTTCCTCATTCGTAACCGCCCTCCATATAGACAGCACCTTCATAAGGTTGCGGAACATCATTAAGGCACGTATTCAAAATCTGCGAAACCAAAAGTTTTGTCAAAAACTCCGACAGATTCCACCAAATTCAATACCTTTTTGGTCTCTAGCCAAAGTTTTGAAAAAAAGACCAAAACCCATCCCTCCGCTTGTTCCGTCCGGAAAGAGTAAATTACCAATAACACTCGTAGGAAAGGCGAACGCAGTAAGGGGGGCAGCAGTTCGTGTCGTCACACAACTTGGGGCAGCAATGGCACTTTTGGACATTGAAAAGGCTTTTTACAAGACTAGATTTTTTTTTTTATTTTTGACTCTCCCAAGCGTGGTTTTCGTTCAGAAGGCAAGAGTGATCCCTCCGCTATCAACTTGCACAAGTAACGCGTCATAAAAGGTGTTTAATGAGTTGTGGTGATTGAATGAAAGTGATCGATCAAGAAATCGATCAAAGCAGATGGGACCTTTTGAAATGTTTCTCTAGAAGAAGAATCAGATGGCTTTTTACAAGAATAATTAGATGGCTGTCTACAGACAGATCATTTACCCCACGTTGGAGTACGCAGTATCAGTTTGGAAGGGCTGTGCCGGACACACAGACTGAGGATCCAGCGTGTGCAAAACGACATTTTAAAAATGATTTTGAACCTACCTCCTGGTATTTTAGTATTTTTAATATTTTTGCCTTTCTCCTAGAAAGGTATAGCAATCACTGGAAAAACCGATGGTATAAAAGTGGTCCCAATGGCCGAATGAGTGGTATCGACTTCTTTCGACGAACTGAGCATTTTCTGTATGTATGTATGTATGTGTGTATGTGTGTGTGTGTATGTGCAACTTTTTTTTTCTCACTCACTTTTCTCAAAGATGGCTGGACCGATTTTCATAAAATTAATTGCAAATGAAAGGTCTAGTTGTGCCATAGGTTGCTATTGAATTTCATTGTAATCGGACTTTCAGTTTAGAGGTTATGTATCAAAATGTAAAAAACACGAAACATCAATATCTCAGAAACCACATAACCGATTTCAATAAAACTGGTTTCAAATGATCGGGCTGTCCTACTTTTGGATACCCTCATGGCCCGAGGAATACAGCCATATGTGCCAGTTCGTGATATTGTCGCTCAGCAAAACTTGCCATACATGCTACATGTTTATAGCTACTTGAAGAGCATCAAGGTGCCAATTTAACAGCGAAACAAAAAAAAACATATTAGTTTTAGTATTAGATTTAGTTTCAGCTCGTAGTCGGCAGCGAGGGTTAAGAATTTGCCTTTAGATTATAAGTTATTCTAGACCATAAGGCATTAGATTTAATTGGCTCCGTAAAACATTAATTTGTACTGTGCCGTGTCAAATAAATGTTGTGTGAACAAAAAAAAAATGATCGGGCTGTCTCCAGAACCCTTAACTTTTAAATTTCGTTATGATTGAACATATGGTTCAAAAGTTATGTGAAGAAAAGTTATCCTGAGGTTGTTTAAGCTCACTTATTTTTCTCAGAGATGGCTGAACCGATTTTCACAAAATTAGTGTCAAATGAAAGGTCTAGTTGCCCCATAGGTTGCTATTGAATTTCATTGCAATCGGATTGTAACTGTGTCCGTTGTTCATAAAAATGTGAAGTCACATAATGAAAGTAAACATGTTGACTTTCTCCTAACGATCACTGGCTAATTAAAAGGTAGAAAAATGATTGAAATGGCCGAATGCCATATACTTCTCAACTCAGTTCGACGAATCGAGCATTTTCTGCATATATGCATGTAGAGGTGTATATGTTTGTGTGTGGGTGTGTACGTGTGTACGTGTGTATGTGCACCTTTCTTTCGCACTCACTTTTCTCAGAGATGGTCTGACCGATTTTTCTATCTTGGGGTCAAATGAAGGGTCTATTTGCCGCTTAGGTTGCTATTGAATTTCATTGTAATCAAACTTTTATTTCTGGCGCTGCGTCAGAATGTGAAAAACGCTCTTATATCTCAGAAGCTATGAACATAGTTGAATTCAAATAAATGGACTTTCAAACACTTAAACTGTTACCGGACATTTGGTTAAAATGGAACGGTAACGAATGTGAGACGTTTTGGTGTGAGTTTTTGTAAAATTAAATGTTAGAGGCTAAATTTTAGTATGTAAGGTAGGTTAAGTAAAGTAGTTTTTTGTTTTTCTGGCTCTTTTCTGTTAATTGTTGTTAGTTTATTTTGGTTTGCTGAATCATTTTGTATTTTTGTTTGACATAGTGTAAGTGTACTAACTTGTAAACCAATTCCAACCGATAATTAGGCTTCGAAAAAATTGCGGAAAAATATTCGATGTGAACGTTACCGTTTGAGGAAGCGAGGGGGCACTGTCTAAAATGCAACCCCTGGGCCCTTAAAAGAGACCTTCCGTGTCCACCCCGGAACATCCAGACCAGGTGTTGGGGCTTAGCACGAAGGCACTAAAGCCTCCGTAAAACATAGCCCAGGGAAGGGACAGCCTCACTCCTTAAACGGTTAGAACCCCAAATAAATATATATTTGTAACGGAAAAAAGACGGCAAAAAGTCCGCACTAATACACCCTTTCCTTAAAACGATCCAGAAATGTTAATACCACTTGTGCAACTGCACGAAAAATTGGTATCCGGTATGGAGATAGGAGAGTGAGAGAGAGGACAAGCGAGAGAGAGAGAGAGAGAGGACAAGCTCGGGAAGGTGACAGACCGAGAAGGGAGAGTCGGAAGATAGCCATCAAGAAAGACAGTCGGGAAAATACTAGTTTGGACGAAAAATTGGAAAAGATAGTTGGAAAGGTGATAAAAGTTGAAAAAAGTTGTGACAAGTTTGGCCAGCCCGAGTTGGCGGTCGAGCCAGAGGGCTATCTAGAGCAGTGCCGAGGATCAACGTTCGACAGTGGGCGACTACCGGGAGCCGTCATTCTCTCCCCTGCGGACTTCACCACTAGGCCACGAGGGGCCGTCACCAACTCCCCTGCGGTTACACCTTTACCGCCGTTCGAGCACGTGGGCAATTGTGGAGGCGATCCACCTGGCGCTAAGGCCTTCTACCCTGCGGCAGCGGATCTTCCGTGTGAGCCGTGTGCTACTTCTGGCATCCCGGGTAAGCCGTGGGATTCTACGGAACCATCGACAACATCCGGAACGCGTGACTTCAAGGTATGTCCCTCTCCTCTTCTTCTGTGCGTCGTTCATCAATGGGCCCCAACGTTCGTCGTTTAGCGCTACATCGATGATTGTGAATAAATAGTATATAGCATGAAGTCCCCTTTTTGCCTTTCTCCTAGAAAGGTATAGCAATCACTGGAAAAACCAAAGGTATAAAAGTGGTCCCAATGGCCGAATGTCATATACCACTCGACCCCTTTCGACGAACTGAGCATTTTCTGTATGTATGTATGTATGTGTGTATGTGTGTATCTGTGTATGTGTGTATGTGTGTGTGTATGTGCAACTTTTTTTCCTCACTCTCTTTTCTCAGAGATGGCTGGACCGATTTTCATAAAATTAATTGCAAACGAAAGGTCTAGTTGCGCCATAGGTTGCTATTGAATTTCATTGTAATCGGATTTTTAGTTTAGAGGTTATGTATCAAAATGTGAAAATCACGAAACATCAATACCTCAGAAACCACATAACCGATTTCAATAAAACTGGTTTCAAATGATTGAGCTGTCTCCAAAACCCTTAACTTTTAAATTTCGTTATGATTGAACTTATCGTTCAAAACTTATGTAAAGAGAAGTTATCCTGAGGTTGTTTAAACTCACTCATTTTTCTCAGAGATGGCTGAACCGATTTACACAAAATTAGTGTTGAATGAAAGGTCTAGTTGCCCCATAGGTTGCTATTGAATTTCATTGTAATCGGATTGTAACTTTGTCCGTTGTTGATAAGAATGTGAAATCACATAATGAAAGTGAACATATTGGCTTTCTCCTAACGATCACGGGCTAATTAAAAGGTAGAAAAGAGATCCAAATGGCCGAATGACATATACTACTCGACTCAGTTCGACGAATCAAGCATTTTCTGCATGAATGTGCACCTTTTTTTCGCACTCACTTTGCTCAGAGATGGTCTGACCGATTCCTTTATCTTGATGTCAAATGATGGGTCTATTTGCCGCTTAGGTTGCTATTGAATTTCATTGTAATCAAACTTTTAGTTTTGGCGCTGCGTCAGAATGTGAGAATCGGTCTTATGTCTCAGAAGCTATGAACATAGTTGAATTCAAATTAATGGGCTTTTAATCCCTTAAACAATGAATTTAATAATTTTTAAACATGTGGTTTGAACGTTATAGAAAGAAAAGTAACCCGCAGACTGTTTAAAACTGTAGCTACGATCAAAATATGTGGCCTCAATATCATTTAAATTTGATATTGTATTGTATTGTATTTGATATTGGATTGAATTTCACTTTTTGCCTTTCTGCAAGAAAGGTATAACAATCACTGCAAAAACTAAAGGTATAAAAGTGCTCAAAAGGGCCGAATGTCGTATATCACTCGACTCAGTTCGACGAGCTGAGCATTTTCTGTATGTGTGTGTGTGTATGTGTGAGTGTATGTGTGTGTAACGCTCTCCCAATCTCACTAGATTTTCTCAGAGATGGCTGAACCGATTTCAATGAAAATAATTGCAAATGAAAAGTCTAGTTGCCCTATTAAACCCTATTGAATCTTATTGTAATCTGATTTAAATCTCTAGTTTCTAGTTTAGAGGTTATGTATCAAAATGTAAAAATCACGAAACATCAATATCTCAGAAACTACACAACCGATTTGAACGAAATTGGTTTCAAATAAACGGGCTACCTAAAAACCTTGACCTTTTGAATTTTATGAAGATTGAACATGTGGTTCAGAAGTTATGGAAAGAAACGTGTTCTGGAGACTGTGTAATCTCACTCATGTTTCTCTGAGATGGCTGGATCGATTTTCATAAAATCAGTGTCATATGGAAGGTCTCGTTGCCCCATAAGACCCTATTGATTTTTTTTTTGCAAACAGATTATTACTTTGCCTGTTATGTTTAAAAATGTGAAATCCAGCTATGAAAAGAAACATTTTCCGAAGACTACTTGGACTTACTCACTTTTCTCATAGATGGTTGAACCGATTTCCACAAAATTAGTATCAAAGGAAAGGTCTACCTCATAACACCCTATTGAATTTTGCTGTAATCGGACTGTAACTTCGTCTGTAATGTATCGAAATGGGAAAATCACGAAACTTCATTATCTTAGAAACTACCGATTTGAACAGATACAACCGATTTGAACAATATTGATATCAGATGAACGGGCTAGTTAAGGGTTAACTGATGAATTATAATTGAACACGTGGTTTCAAAGTTTTGCTACCCAATGCGTTACCTTTTCATTTGATTGTAATCAAACTTAAGCAACCGTTATGTTTTAATTTGTAAAACAACGAAAGTCTATTATCTCAAGTATTACACGACTTATTTGAACATAACTAGTATCATACAAACGAGTCATCTCTCAAACTTACAAAAAACAAACTTCATAACAATTTGATATACTGTTCAAAAGTTTTGGAAAGAAAAGAAAATCAAAGACTATTCAACACTATACCTGCTTTGATCAATATATATGGCCTTAACATGATTTAAATGTGGTATCGTACTATCTGAACGTTCCCGGTATCGCATGTGATTAAATTGTTCGAAATTAGAAGTCATTTCTTTTATTTCGCTATTTATTGAGCATTTACATTACGTCAAATTTCATATTTTATACTCTAATTACAACATCAATATTTTAGAACCCAAAGAGTGAATATAACTTTATTGGATTTAAGCATTCATGTAAATCTATTTTTACAAATAATAAGTTTGAATGAGAAAGGCTGAGTCTGACCGCTAGGTGGAATAATTTAGGTTTTCTAATTTAAAACAAGATGGTAAACATCAAAATATTTTAAGTTTAGTAAAGCGGGCAATGTATGCAGTTTGCGAGGATGCGAAAATGAACGGGAATAGAAGGTGTGACTTTGGGCTTAGAAAAATTTTTCCCTCGTCCAGACGTGCTGAGATACGGGAACACAATAGTAGAGGGTGATTCGACTTTGGTTTAGAACTAGTTATACCTTTCCCAGTAGTTTAATTGGCTAAAACATCTTGCCGGAGATTGCGGGTTCGTGTCCCGTCTGGATGAACTGCATACATTGCCCGCTCTACTAAACTTAAAATGTAAGTCATATGACAATAAATGAAATTCGTAAAGTAAAATCAAAATATTACTTCATAATTGAAAAATTAGCTATAATAGCAACAAAATCGAAAACGAAAAGAAAAAAACCAAAAATGAAATGCTGTGTAAGCAAACCACTCAAGTTATAATACATTGTCCAAATCAAAAATGCTAAGCTAGAAATAAATTGAAATTTAGTCAAAATAAAATCGCCCCATCATTCTCATTCCAAAACCGTACCAGTGACATACGGACGCTAGGTGTTAGCAGTTGAAGGAGGAAAGACAAAACATTACCAGTCATCTCGTACCAGGTTTCACCCGTAATGTAGGCGGCTGTCAGCAGTTCATGGTTACTGCAATAGTACTAAAATCGTTCTGGTCTCAAATACCAAATAGGTTCGTATTTGCTGCCTACTGAGAAAGTGAGAACACTCCGAATTTGGTAATTCAAATGTTTGTCTTGTCATTACGAGCTACGAACCAATGGTTTTCTAATTCGAATATCTGCGAAGTGGAGATGCCAATATAAATAAGGTTTCATTCATACATATAAAGCGCTCTAATGTGTCAGCAAATAGAAATGCACTGTTAGATAAAAAATATAGAAAAATACCGTAGTCCTACGTCATGCGGTCGTGTCTGTAATACCACCCTCCTACTGTTCTTTTTTTTTAGTGTTTTGTTGAAAGTACACCATGTAGGCTATTTTTGAATCATTTGATCATATATTTTGTATTAATTCTCTGCTATTTCTTAATTATATGTGATTTATGTGTAATTATTGAGTCACTAGTTTTGCTTGTATGGTTATTATGGTGACAATTCGTATGATTTTTATTGATTATACTGGATTTGTTTCATTATTAGGGTTTTACATTATCGTCATATTTTTGGGTCATGTATTATTTTGATTTCATTTTGTTTTCATTTTCGTTTTATTTTTATGTCATTTCAAAGTGAATTTTGTGTTATTCATGTTACTTTAGCGGTCATAGTATTTCAAGAATTTGTTTAGAATTAATTTATAATCGATCAACACAATTGTGTTGCGCCAAGATGTAGACAACCGTAGTTTGTCGTATCTGTCGCAACACCCTAGCGCACGCGTCTCTCCGAGAATGTGCATCTCTAGATTAGGCGGTTGAGAAAACCCGAAGTAGTTCCCATATAGAATTGCCAAAAAATGGTTGGAGAGGGACAGATAGGGCCTAATGACGGCAGCCAAAATGAAACAACCAGCAGAATTGTAGATTTCCGAATATTCCCGACGAGATTTCCGGAAAATTACGTACTTCCTGTAAATTCGTACGAAATCACCTTCCCTGATCTGAGGACTAATAATGATCGTTCATTTCGTTCAAGATCGTTAAGCAATTTGGAAGTGTCGCGTTGAAAGTCTGTTGTCCGCTTTTTCTAATTAATTTTTGTTAAGTAAGTTTCGTGACGTGATTTATTAGTTACTTGTCTTAATTCCTTGTTCTTCAATTTACAATAGGCTCGTTAAAGTGAAGTCTAATTGAGTTATTTAGTGCGAATAGTGCGTTAAAAATTGTGTGCGAAGTAGAAAGGTAAATGTGCTCAAAGTTCAAAGCCATTGATCCCGACCACATGCTAATGACCCCGTTTGTACAGCCACAAGGCTGCGCACTCTCACCCACAGCCGAACGAGCGAGGGCAGGACAGCGCACGCAACGCGTACCGTTCTTCCCCAGGACGAAATTTTTCCCGGCAGCCGTTTTTTTGCGGGACATTCGCAGATTGCACTTCATCTGCCTACGTGACCATGTGACCATTCCGGTCAAGGGATCCCGGAAAGCGGCGCTATGCAGTAGATTAATTTTCATCATCAGCCTCGGCGTGTGCCGATCCGCGTTGGCCTAATGTGATCGCCAGCAGCAGCAGTTTAACACGCCAACGACCAACATCAGCATCAGCAGCAGCACACAGCAATCTATTGGTGAGTCCTTCCAATTTACTCTCGAGAGCGGTGGGCGCGTCCATGAAGGACCCCACAGTTTAATTGTGATATTCCAAAAATCGACTATTAGTCGCACTGGCCGGTATCGAAACCGCACCCATGATTTTTGCTCGTTGAGTGGAGGCCGAAATAGCGTGCACGCGTTTCAGACTTTTTGAACGCCCCATTCAACAAATCTAAGTCCCGGTCATTTGCTCGCTCTGCAGCACGTCACTGCATATATCCATTCTGGAGCAGCTGATCGAAACTTGGAAAGCACATGGGTCAATGAGCACTAGAGATAGGGAGAGAAAAAACGCACACAATAGGAGCTTAGTCTAGACGAAAAGTTACACACATACAATGAAAATTATAATACAAAAGCATGCTTGCTAGATTTAAATACAAACCTGTTCTTCAATAATAATATATGGAGTTTGTTTCATGCAGATAATGTTGTAGTTTTGTTAATGTAATGCTCCCGCAAGGTTTTAGTCCGGTTCTAGTGTTTCACGTCATTTTGGTTCGTTTTCCGTTTGTGATAGTTTCGTCTTCCGCGTGGCGAGATTCGAATGATCGGCAAAGCTTCTCTTCCACAGTGCGTACGATATCTGGTGGTAAATAGCGGCATTACCCGTGATGAGAAATTATAGTGCGGGTGGTTTCTCACCCCAAACTCTCTGAAAGAATAGATGGTGTTGAAGATTTCTGCTGGGGGATAAAAGGGTGTCGACCCGTTTTTGGTGACCAAATTTTGTGTAGCCATCTGGTCCGATCCTGATTCCTTTTTTTTGGTATTTTCTTTGGTACGACCCTTTAGGGGAGTCTCGACAGGGCAAAACTAATCTAGGTGGGCAGTCTCCGTTTCGGAGTGGCGCTTAAGCTGCCCGCAAGCTAGGGATCGACCAGGGCCAACTACATTACCTTACCTTACCAATCAGACGAGAGCCGTAGTGGCTCGTGCTGTATCAAGAATTTGTCGCCATGTTGCTCGGTTTTGGGCTGTGTTTCGCCAGGCGTCTCATCACCCGCAAGTCTCCTTCGACCTGATCGAGCCATCGTTCGCGCTGCGCTCCTCTATTTCTGGTGCCGGTAGGGTTGCTGAAGAGAAGTGATTTCACAGGGTTGTCGTCTGGCATCCTTACGACGTGACCGGCCCACCGCAACCTATTGACTTTCGCCAGGTGTGCAATGGGATTTTCTCCGAGCAGCGCGTGCAATTCGTGGTTCATGCGCCGTCGCCATTCTCCGTCGTCCGTCTGTACTCCACCGTAGATAGTCCGCAGCACCTTCCGTTCGAAAACTTCAAGAGCGTTAAGGCCCTCCGCGAGAAGTGTTGTTGTCTCGATCCCGTAGAGGACTACCGGTCTTATCAGGGTTTTGTACAGCGTCAACTTCGTGCGTCTTCGCACTCGATTCGATCGAAGTGTCTTCCGAAGTGAAAAGTAGGAACGATTTCCTGCCTGGATGCGTCTCTGGATCTCTTTGCTGGTGTTATTTTCGGCGGTCACCAGTGACCCCAAATTCACGAACTCATCGACCACCTCAATCTCATCACAGTCTACAGAGACTTGAGTTGGGAGGCTGATGTTGTTCTCCTTGGAGCCTCTCGCTCGTATGTATTTTGTTTCCGATGCATTTATTCGCAGTCCGATCCGTCCAGCTTCGGCTTTCAGTCGTGCGTAAGTTTCCTCCGCCGTCGCAAAGTTACGTGAAATGATGTCGAAGTCATCCGCGAAGCCCAGAAGCTGAACAGACCTTGTGGAAATTGTGCCCCTCGTGTCGATGCCCGCCCTCCGGATCACACCCTCAAGAGCGATGTTAAACAGCAAACAGGAAAGTCCATCACCTTGTCTCAACCCTCTGCGCCATGGTGGCTCTGATCAATCGATTCAGTTTATCCGGAAGTCCGTTGTCGTGCATGATCTGCCACAGCTGTTCTCGATCGACTGTATCATAGGCCGCCGTGAAGTCAATGAAGATGTGATGTGTGGGCACGTTGTACTCGCGACATTTCTGTAAGATCTGTCGGATTGAGAAGATCTGGTCCGTGGTGGCACGGGCTCCCATGAAACCCGCTTGGTACCGACCCACGAACCTCCTGGTTAAAGGGGATAGACGACGGAACAGGATCTGTGAGAGTGTTTTGTAGGCGGCATTGATAAGCGAGATACCGCGGTAGTTGCGGCACTCCAGCTTGTCGCCCTTCTTGTAGATGGAACAGACGGCTCCCTCCATCCACTCGCCGTTTTTCCTCCTTCCAAATCCTGGAAATGACCCAGTGCAGCGCCTCTATTCCATGTTTCAAGAGCTCACTCGGCAGTCCGTCTTTGCCTGCGGCTTTATTGTTTTTCAACTTCCCGTTCTCACAAAGAACTTCATGAATATCGGGGGCTAGCACTAGGTCATCCGCTGCTGGTGCTCCTAGGTCAGTTCCTGCTCCGCTTCTGTTTACTGTTTCGCCATTCAGATGTCCATCGAAGTACTCCTTCCACCTGACCTCGCTGGCATCCGTGAGAAGGTTCCCATCCGCGTCGTTGCACATGTCGGCTTGCGGCACATTGCCTCTGCGGGACTGGACCTTCTAATAAAATTTTCGCGTTTCACTTGCACGATAGAGCTGCTCCAGCTCCTCATGTTCACGATCCTCTTGCTGGCGCTTCTTTCGTCTGAGAATCGTGGTCATGTCGTTCCGTGCCCGTTTGTAATTGGCCTTGTTCTCTCTCGTGGACCTGCCCAGTAGAGATGGTCGGGTTTCAGGTTTTCAAACCCGAAACCCGAGCCCGCCCCGTACTCGACTGGTTCGGTCGGGTTCGGGTTTGAAAATTTTTGAAAATGTCGGGTACGGGTCGGGTTCGGGTTTTGTGAAAAAAATATTTTCGGGTTCGGGTTTGAAAATGTCTATGAAATCTCGGGTTCGGGTTTCAAAGAAATAAAATTTTCGGGTTCGGGTCGGGTTCGGGTCGGGTTCGGGTTTGAACGAAAGAAAAAGTTTCGGGCTCGGGTCGGGTATGGGTTTGAAAAACATCAAACCCGACCATCTCTACTGCCCAGGTATATCGCCCAGGCCCGGTTCTTCTCATTCATCGCTGCATCGCACTCCCCGTCATACCAGTCGTTTGTGCCACTCGGTGCTTCCACTCCTAGTGTCGCCCCGTTGCGGTCTCCCCGATAGCTGTGCGAATGCTGCACCAGCCGTCTTCAAGAGGCAATGCGCCCAGCCCCTCCGCTGTGGGTAGCACCGCTTCAAGCTGTTGCGCGTATTCCACCGCAGCCTGGGAGTTCCGGAGCTGCTTAAAGTTGATCCGCGGGGTTCGGCGGTGTCGCGCGTGGTATACGGTCGACAGTTTTGAGCGCAATGATACCGCAACTAGGTAGTGGTCCAATATCCGCACCGCGATAGGTGCGTACGTTTGTAATGTCTGAGAAGAATCGGCCGTCGATGAGAACATGGTCAACTTGATTTGCTGTACGTTGATCAGGTGATCTCCAGGTGGTTTTGTGGATGTCCTTACGGGGAAAAAAGGTATGGCCATCAATGGTAGCCACCATTTTATTCCAGGTAATAATTGGAATTGATTTTCCATTGCCTTGTTATAAGGTTTCTTTTTCTTTCGTCCTCAATTCAGATCGAAGTGCTGATCTGTTGGATGAAATTAATCCTGTTTGGGTGCCGAACAAAAAATTGAGTTACAAAAACCGGATTACGACTGCCGCTACTGGCAGATTTACGCGTGTGACGAAACGGAGTGAAACAAAAAAGACCAGCCGAAAGGCTTTGGAGTCGATTTCGGATGTTAGCAGATCTCACTAATTTAGCAAAAGAGAGAGTGTAGTAAATTTACCGCCCTGCTATCAGAAGTGTACCTAAGTTATTTAGAGAAACTGTCAAGTTTGCACGCTAAATCATACCTAACACAATCGCGATACTAAAACTCTTAAAACTAGTGTTACTTTAAAGTTTTGTTTTGTTACCCACTGCTTTTTAGACAACACTTTTATTGATTTTTAAAATGCCTCTACCTTGGCCGGCATCTAAAAGTCCAACCGGTTCGTGAACTCAACTCGGCACACTACAAAGTTACGCTAGCTGGCTGTATCACTTTTCCGGAAGCAGCTCTATTTCTAAAGTAGATGGGGACCGGGATTGGTCTGAGAAGGAAACTGGGTGGGTATAATGGGCCATAAACGGTTTTCTCATTTTGCTTTCGGTAGCAGTGAATGAAATAGTGTATCTATTTCTCTAAATGTGTATTATTATGTTGCAGCAGAAGCGCGCAGCATCCGTTACGACAGAGCTTTGTCGTTTTGTCTGCGTGATTTTTGCGATGCGGAATGTCTATCTAAGCATTTTAGATTGAGCAGTTTCAGGTTTTGTTGTAGTACGCAGTATACACCTGACCCTCTTTTGCTTTAGCTTTCACACCTTTAATATATTTATTCTGTACAGGATAGCCAACGCTAACAGGAAGTGCTAGTCACGCGATCATTCGCGTTCATACGTTCAGGTAGTTAAGTTCATATTTTCAATAAAGACATTGTTAACCCGAACAACACGTGTAATTTCTTAAAAATATAGCATGGTGTCAGAAGCAATCGTGTGCTTCTAGTTTATTTCCGGCGTCATCGAGTAAAATCGCGGAAAGTTATTATCGCGTGAAGAGATAACGTCGCGGTGAATCGTGTCGAAACGTGTCGAATCAAGTTCATTGGTAAAAAGGATTCCCTCATTGAAAATGGGTCCTAACCAATTTATAATGTTCTTGGAGCATCAGTCCAATATATTTACCCAGTTGATGCAGAGCATGGCCGCACTGAATCAGCAACAGCGTCCGCAACCACAAAAGCAAGTGAAATCGACTACTGTTCCGGCTCCTCAGCCGTCGCCATTATCGTTGGAAGGAGACATGACAGCAAACTTTGACTTCTTTGAGAGAAATTGGCGAAACTATGTAAGTGCTATGGAAATGGACAAATGGCCTCCAGCGGATAATTCAAGAAAAGTGAGTGTGTTGCTCTCGGTCATTGGCGAGGAAGCCAGAAAACGGTTTTTCAATTCCGAACTAACCCCAGCGCAGCAGATTGACCCAGAAGCTGCGTTAGTAGCTATTAAAGCAAAAGTCGTCACAAAAAGAAACATAATTGTTGACCGACTTGATTTTTTCTCGGCTGTTCATTCACCTAACGAAACAGTTGATGATTTCACAACCCGACTAAAAACCCTAGCCAAGGTTGCTAAGCCAGGAGAACTGGAAACGGAATTCATCGCGTTCAAGGTAGAAACAGCAAACAAGTGGCCACATCTTCCTACTAAAATGTTACCTATGGCAGATATAACTCTGGATAAGGCTGTTGATTTATGTCGTGCAGAAGGAATAGCGTCGCAGCGGTCTTATGAGCTTGGAGCTTCATCTTTGCAAACAGAGGTAAACAAGGTCCTCAAATCGAATAAAAGAGCAGCTAGGTGCAAATTTTGTGGAGACTACCATGAATTTACAAAAGGTACCTGTCCGGCGTTTGGTAAACGCTGCCACCGGTGCAAAAAGTAAAACCATTTTGAAAAGATGTGCAAGGTATCAGGTAATAAACCGAAAGTACGTAAATCCAGACGCGTTAAAGAGGTGAAAGACGGCAACTCAGATTCAGAATCGACCATGACAGGTAGCGAGTCATCAAGCGAGGAAACAGGCGATGAATACGAAATAAGGAAAATCTATGACAACTCGAATACAGGTGGAAGATCGGTCCTTTGTGAAGTTGATACGGGTGCCAACACGAGTTTGGTTGGACACTCTTGTCTAGTTGAATTGTACGGCACGCGCAATATTCCCGTTCTCCCTTCGAAGTTCCGTCTACAGAGCTTTGGAGGCAACTCAATCAAGGTATTGGGCGAGATCAAAGTTCCATGTCGTCGGTTGGGAAAGAAATTCATCCTCGTTTTGCAAGTTGTGGACGTCGAGCACCGTCCTTTACTCTCGGCGAATGCATCAAGAGAACTCGGTCTTGTCAAGTTCTGTAATACAGTTGCCTTTAGTGAACCAAGCTCAAATTGTCACTCGGACGACTAGCAGCGAAAATTATTCAACATTCACCGAGTAAAGGGAAAGTAGATAATCAACGATCATCAACAATTGTTCAATGGCTATGGAAAACTCCCAGGATGTGTCTCACTGGAGATAGACAACAGCGTCATCCCATCGATACAACCTCCTCGTCGTGTACCGATCGCGATGCGAAATAAGCTTAAAGTCGAAGTGGAAAGCCTTGAGAAGGACGGAATCATCGTCAAGGAAACATCACATACAGAGTGGGTGAGTAATGTAGTGATTGTCCAACGCGGGGACCCAAGTTCTGGTGTTCGAATTTGTCTAGATCCGGTAATGCTTAATAAGGCGTTGAAGAGGCCAAATTTACAGTTTGTGACCTTGGAAGAAATATTACCGGAATTTGGAAAGGCCAAAATTTTCTCGACGGTAGATGCCAAAAAAGGCTTTTGGCAAGTAGTACTCGATGACCCAAGTAGCAAATTGACTACCTTTTGGACTACCTGCACCAGAAATATTCCAACTTAAGTTGCAAGTAGTAGTTCATGGCCTAAAGGGAGTGGAATGTATTGCTGATGACCTCCTGGTGTACGGTGTAGGGGAAACATTTGAAGAAGCTCTTATAAACCACAATGAAAATTTGGATAAATTGCCTCACCGGCTAGAACAAAATAACGTCAAGTTAAATATGGCCAAGTTCAAATTATGCCAAAGATCTGTGAAGTTCTACGGTCATATTCTTACCGATCGTGGTCTGCAGCCAGACGAGTCAAAAGTGTTAGCGATCAGAAATTTTCCAAGGCCAATGAATCGCAAGGAAGTCCACAGATTTGTCGGTATGGTTACTTACCTTGGACGTTTCATCAGAAATCTTAGCGAAAATTTAGCAAATCTTCGTCGATTAATCCCAGAATCAGAACCCTGGAAATGGACTTCAACGGAAGAGAAAGAATTTAATAAAGTGAAATCACTGGTTGCCGATATGAAAACATTACGTTATTATGATGTACATGAGCCGCTGATAATAGAGTGTGTTGGTCTCGGGGCTGCTGTGTTTCAGAAGGGCGGAGTTATTGGCTATGCATCGAGAACACTCACTGCCACCGAGAAAAATTACGCACAGATCGAAAAAGAGCTCCTCGCTCCGCGCTCCTGCCTGTGTCAGATTCGATCAGCTGGTAGTTGGCAATCCCAAAACAACAATCCGCACTGATCACAAACCACTTTTGACGGTGTTCAAAAAACCGTTGTTGTCAGCGCCACGCCGATTGCAGCATATGTTGCTCAATCTGCAGCGCTACAATCTTTCAATCGAGTATGTTACTGGCAAAGAAAACGTTATCGCAGATGCACTCTCACGGGCCCCTTTACCAAAGCAGCATAACGACAAATATGAAAAGCAGAGCATCCTAAAAGTGTTTAAAGAAATTCAAGACGTCTCTCCTAGTAATTTCCTTAAGGTATCTAGCGCAAGGATTGACGAAATTATCCGTGAAACTGCAAAAGACCAGTCACTTCAACTTGTTATTGATTATATTCGAAACGGCTGGCCGCAAACCATCGTCCGAGTACCGGACAGCGTGAAAATATACTTTAGTTTCAGAGACGAACTATCTTTTCAAGACGGGTTGATCTTTAGACGTGACTGTATTGTAGTTCCTTACGCGCTGCGAACGAAGTTAATTTCTAGCTGCCATGCCAGTCATAACGGCATAGAAGCCACACTTAAACTGGCTCGTGCGAATCTTTTCTGGCCTAGAATGTCGTCTCAAATTAAAGATCTAGTTATAGCGTGCAATGTCTGTGCAAAATATGCAGTGTCTCAACAAAATCCTGTCATGAAAACTCCCGAAATACCGATTCACCCATATCAGTTAATTTCAATGGATGTCTTCTTTTGCGAACTTTAAGGTGTCAAACGTAAATTTTTGGTTACAGTGGACCATTATTCAGATTTCTTTGAAATCAATCAACTCAAAGATCTGAGTCCAGAATCTGTTATCGATGCGTGCAAACAAAATTTCTCACGTTTCGGTGTCCCACAACGTGTCGTAACGGATAATGGAACAAATTTTAATAATCAGAAAATGGCAAAATTTGCTTCTGACTGGGATTTTCAAATAACCACTTCTGCACCACACCATCAACAAGCAAACGGTAAAGCAGAGTCAGCAGTTAAGATAGTAAAGCAACTGATGAAAAAATCAGATGAATGTGGCATTGATTTTTGGTATGCTTTACTCCATTGGAGGAACATTCCGAACAAAATTGGATCTAGTCCAGCTGCTTGCTTACTATCGCGTACCAGCCGCTGTGGTGTACCAACAGCAGCAGCCAAACTTCTCCCAAAGATCGAAAAAGATGTATCTCTTAAAATTGAAACGAGCCGCAAACGATCCAAAATGCAGTACGATCGTTAATCACAATATTTACCTGAGCTTCAATTCGGAACACCCGTTTACGTGCAATTACATCCTGAAACAACCAAACTCTGGACCAAAGGAACAATTTCAGAACGACTAGATGATCGTTCTTATCTGGTGGACGTAGGAGGAACTGAATATCGTCGATCTTTAGTACACTTGAAGCCGCGCAAGGCACCTATTGTATTGATTTTTTTTTAAAGAACAGAGAGGATGTTGTAGTACGCAGTATACACCTGACCCTCTTTTGCTTTAGCTTCCACACCTTTAATATAATTATTCTGTACAGGATAGCCAACGCTAACAGGAAGTGCTAGTCACGCGATCATTCGCGTTCATACGTACATGTAGTTAAGATTATATTTTCAATAAAGACATTGTTAACCCGAACAACACGTGTAATTTCTTAAAAATATAACAGGTTTATTCCATTTAGTGCGTTGGAAAGTCTTACCGAACACTCACTTGATGAGTAGAATCATTTCAAAAACGACTACCGAGTGTCCTCTACATGAATAATAACGCAGATGGAAATGCAAGGAAAGGATGAAGAATTTTTTCCCCAGTAGCGTCTAATAACTGTTTGCTTTTTTATCACTTTTCAAGATGACTAAACGTAGGTGCAAATGGGATTGCTGTATTCCGTAAACAGGGCACAATGTAAGGACCTATGCTGAACATATGCTACCCATCACTTTCATCATCGTTGTGTCAGCCTTGTTCAGGAAGTTAGGACCCTCAACCTTAGTACAACATTTAGGTTTACCCAGTCGTGCTAGGTTGTAGTCGCTTTGATAGTAGTAAGCCTGACACTGCTGCTGCCGTGAAAAGTTCTTCTCATTTTCCACCCACTTGGTGGGAGGGATGGGAGTGCGGTGGTCTGACCTTGCCTGACTTACAACAAGCAGCTAAGCGGTTGTGAATATGCACTCACACACTCTGATAAATTGGTGTATTAAGCTATTTTTGCCTTTCTCCTAGAAAGGTATAGCAATCACTTGCAAAACCGAAAGTATAAAAGTGCTCCAAAGGGCTGAATGGCATATATCACTTGGCTCAGCTTGAAGCGCTGAGCATTTTCTGTATGTATGTGTGTGTGTGTGTATGTGTGTGTATGTGCAGATTTTTATTCTCACTCACTTTTCTCAGAGATGGCTGGATCGATTTTCATGAAATTAATTGCAAATGAAAGGTCTTGATGTTCCGTAAGACCCTATTAAATTTCATTGTGATCGGATTTTTAGTTTAGAGGTTATGTATCAAAATGTAAAAATCATGAAACATCATTATCTCAAAAACTACAACAAAATTGGTTTCAAATGAACGGGCTACCTGAAAAACCCTTAACTTTTGAATTTCATAAAGATTGAACTTGTGGTTCAAGTTATTTAAAGAAACGTGTTTTGAAGACTGTTCAATCTCACTCATGTTACTCAGAGATGGCTGAACCGATTTTCATAAAAGCAGTGTCAAATGGAAGGTCTAGTTGCCCCATAAGACGCTATTGATTTGATTTGCAATCGGACTGTTACTTTTTCTGTTATGTTAAAAAATGTGAAATCCAGCTATGGAAAGGAACATATTCCGAAGACTACTTGGACTCACTCACTTATCTCAGAGATGGTTGAACCGATTTCCACAAAATTAGTGTCAAATAATAAGTCTAGCTGCCGCATAACACCCTATTGAATTTTACTTTAATCGAACTGTAACTTCGTCTGTAATGTACCGAAATGTGAAAACCACGAAACTTCATTATCTCAGAAACTACAAAACCGATTTGATCAATATTATTATCAGATGAGCGGGTTAATTCAGGGTTAACTGATGAATTATGATTGAACACGTGGTTTCAAATTTTGGCTGCCCTATACGTTCCCATTTCTTTGGATTATAATTGAATTTAAGCCATCGTTATGTATAAAATTGTTTATAAAACAACGAAAGTCTATAATTTCAAAGATTACATGACTAATTTGAACATAACTAGCGTCATACGAACAAGTCATACATACAGCGGAAATGGCGCGGAGTCGATCATCGACGTGACGTTCTCCAGCCCAGGACTGATCATGAACTGGAGGGTAGACGATGGCTACACCAATAGCGACCATCAGACGGTCTGCTATAGTGTAGACAGCAACGAGAGGCGGCAAGCGACGAGTAGGGCCAACACTCCGTTCGCCCGCGGGTGGAAGACATCGCATTTCGATGCCGAGGTATTCGAAGAGGCAATGAGACGAGAGCGCGAGGGGGGCAGTCGGCTTCGCCCGACGCCCGACCAACTAGTTGCTATACTATCTCGGGCGTGCGACGCCACCATGCCTAGGACTCGCCAACCTAGGAATGGGAAGCCACCGGTCTATTGGTGGACTGACGAGATAGCGGACCTTCGCAGTGCGTGCCTCCGTGCGAGACGGAGGATGCAGCGTGCACGAACAGATGAACAGAGGACAGAGCGCCGCGCAGCATTCAGTTCTGCCAGATCGACACTGAAGAGTGCGATTAAGGCCAGCAAGAGGGCCTGTTTCGATAGGCTATGCGCGAGTGCCAATACGAACCCGTGGGGTGACGCCTACAGGATCGTAATGGCCAAGACCAAAGGCGCGCTGGCGCCTGCAGAGCGATCACCAGCGATGCTGGAGCGAATCATCGAGGGACTATTTCCGCGCCACGAGCCAAGTCCTTGGCCTCCGGCCAACCTGCCGAGCATCCAATCCGTGGGCGACGACAGCCGTGTCGAGGTTCTGGAGGAGGCAAGGGTTATGAATGAGGAACTCATCGTGATCGCCAACTCTCTAAAGGTGAGCAAGGCACCGGGACCGGATGGTATCCCTAACCTGGCAATCAGGCTGGCGATATAAACGGACACCGGGCTGTTCCGAGTAATCATGCAGAGGTGCCTGGATGACTGTCTCTTTCCGGATAGGTGGAAGCGGCAGAAACTAGTCCTACTGCCGAAGGCTGGGAAACCACCAGGTGACCCATCGGCATATAGGCCTATCTGCCTGCTAGACACGGCGGGCAAGGTACTTGAGAGGATTATCCTCAACAGACTGGTGAGGTACACAGAGGGTGTAAACGGTCTGGCAAGCAACCAGTTCGGCTTTCGGAAGGGCAGGTCCACGCTGGATGCCATCGCCTCCGTCACCAAGACGGCGGAGATAGCACTCCAGCGCAAGAGAAGGGGAATACGCTATTGTGCGATCGTCACGCTTGACGTGATGAAAGCATTCAATAGCGCCAATTGGGACTCCATAGCGCTCGCGCTCAGGAGCATCCAAGTACCGGTGTCGCTGTACAAGATTCTGTAAAATTACTTCCAGAATCGAGTACTGGTTTACAACACAGAGGAGGGTCAGAAGTGCGTTCCAATCACCGCAGGGGTTCCGCATGGTTCCATCCTGGGTCCGGTGTTGTGGAACGTCATGTATGACGGGGTGTTGAAACTAAAGTTTCCTGTAGGGGTTGTGATCGTCGGCTTTGCAGACGACATAACGCTAGAGGTTTACGGCGAGTCGATCGAAGAGGTCGAGTTGACGGCTGCGCATTGCATAAGGAAGGTCGAGGACTGGATGCGCTCCAGGAAACTGGAGCTCGCGCACCATAAGACGGAGGTCACGGTTGTGAACAACCGTAAATCGGAGCAACAGGCAGTGGTCGGAGTCGGAGACTTCACCATCACCTCAAAGCGATCGTTGAAGCTCTTGGGGGTTATGGTCGACGACAAGCTCACGTTCGGGAGCCACGTCGACTATGCCTGTAAGAGGGCCTCATCGGCTATTGCAGCACTATCTCGTATGATGTCCAATAGCTCAGCGGTATATGGCAGCAAGCGAAGACTTTTTGCCAGCGTGGTTTTGTCCATACTTAGGTATGGTGGGCCAGTATGGTCCAGAGCGCTAGGTACTAACAGTTACCGCGGTAAACTGGAAAGTACCTGCAGGCTCATGTGCCTACGAGTTGTGAGTGCGTATCGTACGGTGTCATACGATGCAATCTGTGTCTTGTCCGGCATGATGCCTATCAGCATCGCCATCAAGGAGGACAGAGAGTGTTTCGAACAACGTGACACAAGGGGCATACGAGGCACCAGAAGGTCATTCTCGATGCTCCGTTGGCAGAGGGAATGGTCTAATTCCACAAAGGGCAGATGGACGCACCGACTTATACCGGAGATATCCGGCTGGGTCGGGAGGCGACATGGCGAGGTGAACTTCCACCTGACACAGATCCTGTCAGGCCATGGTTGCTTCAGGCAATATCTGCACAGGTTCGGGCACGCTGGGTCCCCCATGTGTCCCGAGTGCGTGGAAGAGGAGGAGACTGCAGAGCATGTCTTCTTCATATGCCCCCGTTTCGTAAGAGCGCGGAGCAACATGATGGCTATGAGCGGGCCTGGTACTACTCCGGACAATCTTGTCCGGAGGATGTGCGACGACCCGGACATCTGGAACGCGGCCTGTGCGGCCGCCTCCCAGATTGTCCTGGAGCTACAACGTGTGTGGCGGGTCAATCACCAACACGCCAGTGGTAGCTAACTACCAGTCTCCAGGTAGTTAGCTAGGAGGTAATAAGAGTGAAGAGGGTGCATCACGCACAAAAGCCACTTCCCGACGTAATACTTAACCGTCGTTCCAGGAAGAACAGGGCTGGAGACTGGAGGGGTTTTAGTGGGTCGGGACAGGGATCAGTAGGTGTCTGGGGGAGTGTAACTACCCCAGCATCTCTCCCCTAGTCTCATCCCCACACCCTGAGTTCTCTTCTCAGGTGTCTGTTTGCAGATTTCCCCGCCACCTTTGAAAAAAAAATACGAACAAGTCACCTCTCAAACTTACAAACAACAAACTTCATAACAATTTGATATGTGGCTATTTAAAACTATACCTGCTTTGATTGATATATGTGGTCTCAACATAATTTAAATGTGGTTTGTACTATTTGAACGTTCCAAATTCATTGATTCCTTGTGATGTGTTTAAAGTCTGCAAATGCACGACGAATCGGCCATAGGATATGATCAAAGCCGAAAGACAAATCGTTTGAAATGATTGGTTTTATTGAAATGACAAAATCTTCGACTTTTGGCTTTTGGCGCCCTAATTCTGAATATATTCATATTGGGTGATATTCCGTCATTTTCAGCAAATTCTCCGGCATCAATCTGACACCGGAAATACTCATATTGGGAGGTATTTAGTTATTTTGGTCGTTTTCCAGCAACTAACAGTGGTCGTCTTTAAATTCAAAATGGTGTCAAGGGTCAATGTTTGGTTTCTATGCATCATCTCGATTACGGAAATATCCATGTTGAGTATTATTTGGTCATTTTCGACTGTTTCCTATAATTGCCATTTAGCGATTCGAAATGGTGCCTGAGGTCAATTGTTAGCTCATTGCATCATTCTGGTTCCAGAGAGACACATATTGGATGGTATTTCGTTATTTTAGGCTGTTTTTCACAAACCGGAAGTCGCCATCTTGGATTTCAAAATGGTATCCGGCTGTTTTCCGGCTGTTTCCCAGGAACCGGAAGTCGTTAACCTAGAATCCAAAATGGGGTCTTTGGTCGATTTCAGCTGCTATGTATCATTCTAGATTTGGAGATACTCATGTTAGACGGGAATCGGCCATCTTTTGCCGTTTCCTAAAAACCAGAAGTTGCCATCCTACAATTGATAATGGTGTCTGAGGTCAATTTTTAGCTTCTTGCAACATTCTGGCTCCGGAGATTCTCATATTGGGTGGTATTTGGTCACTTTGGGCTGTTTTTTAGAAACCGAATGTCGTCATTTTGCCTGTGAAATCAATTTCTGTCATCTGGGCGTAATTCTGGTTCCGAAAACATTCATATTGAATGGTATTTGGTCATTTCCGGCTATTTGCCAGACACCGGAAGTCACCATGTTAAAATTCAAGATTGTGTCTGTGATCAATTTTTATTTTCTGTCCATCTTTCTGATTCCAGAGATACTCATATTAAATGGGAATCGTCCATTTCAGGCCGTTTTCCAGAAACCGGAAGTTGCCATCTTACAATTCAAAATGTTGTCTGAAGTCGATTTGTGGCTTTTTGGAAATTCCCATATTGGGTGGTATTTGGTCGTTTGCCGCTGTTTTTCCGAAACCGGAAGTCGCCATTTTGAATTTCATAATGGCATTTGAAGACAATTTCGATCGATTTTAGCTCCTGTGTATCATTCTAGATCAGGATATTATTATATTGGGTGGAAATCGGCCATTTTTGGCTGTTTTCCAGTGACCGGAAGTTGCCATCTTACAATCCAAAATGTTGCCTGAGGTCGATTATGGAACAAATTTGTTACCCCTTAAAACATTCACATGCCAAATTTGGTTCCATTTACTCGGTTAGTTCTCGAGATGTGCAGAAATTTGTGTTTCATCTGTATGGCACCCCTTCCTTTCAAAAGAAGGAGGGGTGTCAAAATATTATGGACCACTTTTTTACTACTAAAAACATTTACCTGCCAAATTTGGTTCCATTTAGTTGATTAGTTCTTGAGATGTGCAGAAATTTGTGTTTTATTTGTATGAAACCCCTACCTTCCAGAAAAGAGAGGGGCGTCCAACTATTATGGACATTTTTATTACCCCTTAAAACATCCACATGCCAAATTCGGTTTCATTTGCTTGGTTTGTTCTTGAGTTGTGCAGAAATTTATGTTTCATTTGTATGGGACCCCTCCCTTCCAGAAGAGGGAGGGGTCTCAAACTATCATAGGATTCTTCATCGGCATCAAAAACCCCTACATACAAATTTTCACGTCGATCGGTTCGGTAGTTTTCGAGCCTATATGGATCAGACAGACAGACAGACCGGACTGCATATTTATATGTAAGAGATTACAACATCAATATTTTAGAACCTAAAGTGTGAATATACATTTATTAGATTGAAGCGTTCATGTGAATCTATTTAAACAAATAAAAGTTTGAATGAGAAAGGCTGGGTCTGACCGCTAGTTGGATTAATTTAGGTTTTGTACTCTTGCCATTGCCACCATCATCAGTGACTAGCAACGTTTATGTCACTTGCAGACGAGGGTCCAGTGGCGAGGATGTTTTTCGTGTGCTTTTGCTGCACCCAGTTTTAATCGACTACGGCATGGAGTGCAGTCTAGACCGTCATGGATTTCTTCTGAAAGTACACATTCACATACATATTGGTATGCAACTACTAAAAACGAGTTTTATACAAAGAACTCTTCATGTCGCTGAATCGAACGGTCTTATACTAAGTGTTTTTGGGGTTTGTCAACGTGACTTTTGCCGAGCATTTTAACATTAAAGGGCACGTAAAGATTTTTTTATGCAGTGAAATGTGAAATTACCGAATGAATTTATTTAATTGTCCATGGTATGAAACGGGAATACAAAAGATCATGCCATCCGCAAAAATACACACAATACCGAAAGCCATACGTAATTTAATTCGAAATAAATTGCAGCGATGTGGAAAAATTGCAAACGAGCTGTAAATTTATCGATGCTGGAAAGAACAGATCAGTTGGTTGCAGCTTGGACAATTGTTTCTGTTGCTACCGAGGACTGTTGGAGAGGACACAAACCATGTGTATAACAGGCAGAAAAAATATAAACGTAAGCATCTCTTCAACTTCGAATATTGGAGATCGATTTTTGGCTTTAAAAATGTGCGTTTTTTCAGCGTTTTCAAGCTCTTCCGAACTCAATTTGGGAAGATTTTCCTTGTTGGAGTTTTTCAGCCTTTAGGAGGGTTTTTCGCTATTCTGAACTCGATTATGTATTTTTTTTTTTGTTTTCTTCTCTGGCCTTCAATAACAATATGTCTGTCTGTCTGTCTCTGTCTGTCTGTCTGTCTGTCTGTCTGTCTGTCTGTCTGTCTGTCTGTCTGTCTGTCTGTCTGTCTGTCTCTGTCTGTCTGTCTGTCTGTCTGTCTCTGTCTGTCTGTCTGTCTGTCTGTCTGTCTGTCTGTCTGTCTGTCTGTCTGTCTGTCTGTCTGTCTGTCTGTCTGTCTGTCTGTCTGTCTGTCTGTCTGTCTGTCTGTCTGTCTGTCTGTCTGTCTGTCTGTCTGTCTGTCTGTCTGTCTGTCTGTCTGTCTGTCTGTCTGTCTGTCTGTCTGTCTGTCTGTCTGTCTGTCTGTCTGTCTGTCTGTCTGTCTGTCTGTCTGTCTGTCTGTCTGTCTGTCTGTCTGTCTGTCTGTCTGTCTGTCTGTCTGTCTGTCTGTCTGTCTGTCTGTCTGTCTGTCTGTCTGTCTGTCTGTCTGTCTGTCTGTCTGTCTGTCTGTCTGTCTGTCTGTCTGTCTGTCTGTCTGTCTGTCTGTCTGTCTGTCTGTCTGTCTGTCTGTCTGTCTGTCTGTCTGTCTGTCTGTCTGTCTGTCTGTCTGTCTGTCTGTCTGTCTGTCTGTCTGTCTGTCTGTCTGTCTGTCTGTCTGTCTGTCTGTCTGTCTGTCTGTCTGTCTGTCTGTCTGTCTGTCTGTCTGTCTGTCTGTCTGTCTGTCTGTCTGTCTGTCTGTCTGTCTGTCTGTCTGTCTGTCTGTCTGTCTGTCTGTCTGTCTGTCTGTCTGTCTGTCTGTCTGTCTGTCTGTCTGTCTGTCTGTCTGTCTGTCTGTCTGTCTGTCTGTCTGTCTGTCTGTCTGTCTGTCTGTCTGTCTGTCTGTCTGTCTGTCTGTCTGTCTGTCTGTCTGTCTGTCTGTCTGTCTGTCTGTCTGTCTGTCTGTCTGTCTGTCTGTCTGTCTGTCTGTCTGTCTGTCTGTCTGTCTGTCTGTCTGTCTGTCTGTCTGTCTGTCTGTCTGTCTGTCTGTCTGTCTGTCTGTCTGTCTGTCTGTCTGTCTGTCTGTCTGTCTGTCTGTCTGTCTGTCTGTCTGTCTGTCTGTCTGTCTGTCTGTCTGTCTGTCTGTCTGTCTGTCTGTCTGTCTGTCTGTCTGTCTGTCTGTCTGTCTGTCTGTCTGTCTGTCTGTCTGTCTGTCTGTCTGACTGTCTGTCTGATCAATATCGACGTGAAATTTGTATGTAGGGGTTTTAGGGGCCGAGAAAGGTTCTTATGATGGTTCTGGAAGGGAGGGGTCCCATACAAATGAAACACAAATTTCTGCTTATCTCGAGAACTAACCAACTAAATGAAACCAAATTTGGCAGGTGAATGTATTTAGGGGTAACAAATATATCCATAATGGTTTGACAACCCTCCCTCTTCTATAAGTAATGGGGTCTCATACAAATGAAACTCAAATTTCGCACAGCTCGAGAAACCAATCAAGCAAATATAACCAAATTTGGCAAGTGAATGTTTTTAGGTGTAACAAACATGTCCATAATGTTTCGACACCCTTCCTTCTTCTGGCATGTCTCCAAATACCATTTCGAAATCTAAGATGGCGACTTCCGGTTTCTGAAAAACAGCGGCAAATAACCAAATACCACCCAACATGGGTATTTCCGGAATTTTTATGATTCACTGAAGCCACAAATCGACCTCAGACAACATTTCGAATTGTAAGATGGCGACTTCCGGTGTCTGGAAAACAGCCAAAAATTACAAAACACCACCCAATATGAGTGTTTCTTTGACCAGAATGACGCTCAGGGGCCAGAAATTGTCTCCAATTGCCATTTTAAAATTCAAGATGGCGCCTTACTGTTTCTGAAAAATAGCCTAAAGTGACCAATTAATATGAGTATCATCGGATCCAGAATGATGCAAGGAACTAAAGATTGACCTCAGACACCAGTGTGAAATGTTAAATGGCAACTTCTGGGAAACAGCCGAAAATAACCGAATACTACTACATATGGATATTTTCGTAATCGAAATGATATATAGAAGCCAAGCATTGAACCTGGACACCATTTTGAATTCGAAGATGACCACTTTCAGTCTCTGGAAAACAGCGAAAATAACTGAAATGCATTCAATAAATTTCCGGAATAGAGGTGATGTACAAAAGCTAAAAGTCGAGGATGTTGTCATTCCGATAAAACCAATCATTTCAAACGATATAAACAAATCGCAAGGAATCAATGAATTTGAAATGTTTACAATTATTAAATTAAACACTGAAATAGGACGAAGTTTGCCGGGTCAGCTAGTACATACATATAACTGATCGATTTTAGCTGGATTTACTGTAAACACCGAAGCGCCTTAACTATATCACAATAGGTCACAATTTAGTCGTTAACCTGTCACTTTATCCAAAAATTTGCGAATTCTGCTTTTCAGTAACGAGCTTAACAAATGTCACCGCATCAACTACGTTCACTCATGCGATGCCGGAAGAGTTTCGCTGCTCTGCATGGCACGACAAAAAAAATGCCCAAACTTGCGAAAACTGGAACATGTGTGTAAACAAACTCGTTTGTCAACCGACCGCCAAACAGGAGCGAACCGTAATCGTATTTCGAGCAAAATTGAAAGTTTTCCATCCTGACAGAGCCTCCGTTCGTTCATCTTCACTGGTTGCTTACCAGCAACCGTTTGTTGTGGCGAATCGAGCGGAACAAAAGTTTCGGATATTTTTACTAAGTTTGCTCGTTCAGCAGAACCCAATCCACCCAAACTTGAGGATATGCAAAGTTTACCGGTGCATAATATTTAGGTCTGATGATTTTTGCTTCAATCCAAAATAGCTTATGCCGGAAGGTATCGGCTGGGATATTCTACAAAGACTAAACATTACAAAGGATTCTGTCCCGTATCCGGATTGTTGTGAACACCGTGCCAAAGCGGTTCTCTGTACATATAGTGATATCCATGTTTGTGATCATTTTTTGCCTGCCTTTGAAGTGAATATCCGCTCTGAAAGCACACTAATCTGTCTTTTATTTGTGGTTGCGGTGTTCACTGACTGAGCTTCCATAGCGAAAAGACGTACGTAGTGAAGGTGATCCGCTTTTCGACTCGGTCGGTCTAACAACATTACACGGAACGCTGCCATGATACGCTGCGGTCAGTATGTTGCATTTTCCCTGACGTAAATCCTCTTTATGGTTATGATATAAGTACACACCATAGCGCCATAGCGAGTTCTGTCGTACTGCTTAGCGTCGGTGCCATTTATGCAATAGTCGTCACTAGTGAGTGATGCTCGAGGAAGCTGATTAAACGACAGTCGACTTTACTACAGAATGTAGAAAAAACACTCGAGGTTGGTTTATGCATATTAAAACAGGAATCAGCATATTATTTTTGATTTACATTTAAATCCAGTTGTTTTTTAGAATCATATTATTAAGAATATCATTGTTGAAAATGTTACTGACTATCTGGTCTATTTGATCTGTGATGTGAGGACTACATTGTCTAACTTTCCCATTCTAGTCCGTGCACTACTGGTTGGGGTTATCATCAGCTATGACAGATCTACGGATCTGCAAATGTAGTTTTAAACTATTCATCCAATTTGACATGGCAATTTCCGTTTCGAAATTTGATCATTTACACAGACGCGCTACCCGCATTTATTATTATCATTATTATTATTATTATTATTGTTATTTATTATTTGCATTCATCTGACCTCTACATGAATATAACTTAAACTAAACAAACACGTTTGTTATTGTAAGTTCTAATTCTAGTGTTTTATGTGTTAATTATTATAATTAGTTAAAGGGAAGAAGTCCCGGTTTTGGTCGTGGTGGCAGTTCAGGACATGCTATCATCTATCGGAAAAATATTTGTGAAAAAAGTATAACTTATTACATTCATTTTTAAAATATGAAAATAATGATTTCTGAAACATTTTGAACATTTATGATAGGGTATTGGCTCTATCATCGTCAGGTTTTACCTATTATAGTCCCGGAAATTATTGAAGTCAAAGGTGTGGTGTACAGGAAAAGGCTCAGTCAAACGCTGAAGCCGATCGAAAATTGTCTATGTAAAACGGACAGCGTGATAACCAACACGCGCGAGAGTAATGCAAATAAATACCTCTGAGCTGGGCTCTAGCGGAGGGAATATTGTGAAACAGTTCGTTGATCTCTGATCCGAAATCCCGTAGTTCACTGACCCCCGGTTGTAAAGAGGAAGATATTAAAAAAGGGAACTAATTTTTTGCAGAAAGATGCTCTACGTTATGAAGAATCATTATGCAAGAAATAAACGATCTTGGACATTATTTACCCCCTGACGATAATGGGTAAAACCTGACGATAATAGAACCGATACCCTATATAATTTAAAATTGATGGCAAACTTAATTTTTTTATCATTTTCAATTGAAAGTACCAAGTTATTCTTTTCGTGATGTTTTTCTGTAGAAATATTGTCAAAATTTCAATATAACTACAGAATGTTACTTCAACGATTCTACAATAATTGTACCATGTAAAATGAATGTAGAGTGGATTCTGAAAAGATTTGAACAATGTTTTTGAAAAAAAGAATATATTTTGTTCCTAAAACGATCCTCAGTATATATGTCCTAGAATGATTATAAGACGGTTATTACATCAATCTGAAATGGTTCTGCAAGTATTCTCAATTGGTTCCATAAATTTAAAAAATTCAGAAAATTACATTTCAATGCATCAGAAATAATTCTAAAATGATTTTGAAATAATTCTTAAATGATTTTTGAATAACAATTGAAGAATTTTAAATATAATTCTGAAATGACTCTAAAATAAAGCTTAGCTTAGGCGTCGAATACAAATTACGTTACGCTAAAAACAATTTTGTGCAAACATTACAGTTACGTAACGGTCTCAACTAGCCCCCCTCCCCCCTCCCTATGTAACAATAAGTAACGCAGACTTGACCTCATGCGTTACGTCACGTAATTTGTGTACGACGCCTTAGCCGAGCTTAGTTCTGACTGTACATATCAATGCACAATGAATCTCTAAAATGACTCTAGAATAAATTTTAAAATGATTTGGAAAAAAATTTGAAATAATTTTGATATAATTTCACAATTTTCCCCAATTGTTCTTGTAATTGTAAAATTCATAATAAATACAGAACGAACACACAATGGTTCATGAAGGATGCGAAAATAATTTTTGAATAATTATACGTGAAAAATGTTTCCGAAATGGTTCTAAGATAGCATAGCATAATTGATCGCTCGTAAGTTGCACGCGATAGATCAAGATCAGCTGAAATTGTACAAAGAAAATGATGGGGTAGATTTCCAAAATGGTTCCAAGATAATTGAAGAAAAACAAAATTTTGAAATATTTATTAGGCAATGATTCCAAAATATTTCTTGAATGAACACACTGATGAAATGTTTGTGGAAATAATTCAAGAAAGATTCACAAAACAGTTCTAAATAAATCCAAACTGATTTATAATTGTTGTAAAAAGGTTTTTAAAGTATTCTGCAATGGTTTGCAAATAATATTTTAAGTATTATAAAAGCAATTTTAGAAGATTCTGAAATGAATTTTCCAATATTTCTATTTTGAAAGGTTCTAAAAAGATTTTGAAATGATTATAGGGTAGGGAAGGTATTCTAAGCAGCTTTAGGAATCGCCTGTGTATTGAGACGAAATACTCGAAATGTGTTGGTTGAAATTCAAACAAAAGTATATCAATCTGTTCTCTATCTTTTTCTCTGTCAGAACTTTTTTTCAGATTGTAAAACTAAGTTAGCAAACTTCAACAATAATCAATTGAAGGTACCAATCGAGGGACGCTTCTCCAATCACCCCGAACCTATTTTAAGCAGTTTCCATCTGTTTTGCAGGCGTTTTTTTTTTCAGCACCCGAAGTGGCTCCTGAATGGCTGCAATATAGCTCGATTTGTTTAGGATGATGTTTGTTCACAGATTTCTTTGTGATTAACGGTATTTCTTATATTCGTAAGACAGCTAGATAATCAAAGTTTTCGTTTCCATAATTGAAATTGTCGATATTGATCAAAATTCAGGAGTTTGAGGCCTGTTTTCTTCGACTGATTAAAATAGGCACTACTGCATAAACCGTTCATTACTCTAAAATGATTCCAGCAATCTTCTAGAACTACAAGGTGCACAACTATATTTTTCAACGAGAATGTATTTTCATTTGAAAAAAAAAAACCTGTTATCAATTCAAAGTATTGCCCATCGCTAGCTACTACTTTGTTATGACATGAGTGTTCGACGTTTGGGGCTAACCACGAATTAAGTCGTTTTTCGATGTCTTCATATGAGTAGAACTGCTAATCAACCAGTTCATCGAACGGAACAAGTAATAATCAAATTAACTTCCCATTTGAGTGTTTCTAAGTAAGTTTCACCGACTTTGACAGTATGTGACCGAGCGTTATTATGCAATAGAATCAATTTTTCGTGCTTCTACCAGTATTGTGGTCGGCTCAATCGAATCAATTGAGGTCAGTAGCGTTCCACAGGGTTATTTTTTTGGTTCCAGCAGCTCTTAGTAAATAACACCGACTAAATTCCAGCAAATTCACAGTATTACCTTCGCAGTTTGTTTACAGACGAACAAACGACGCCTAATGTTCTTTGGCTCCAGAATGGAAGCAACCCATGTTGCTTATTCTTGAAAACGACTTGACGGGTAACTCTTAATATCGGAAGAAGCTGTTCCTGCGTTTGATATGGATTCTCATTGAGTAATTCCTCCAATTCAGCGTCTCGAAACCTTTTGGCCTTCCTTCAAGCCGACAGTAATCAACATTGAATTTACCATCTTTTAAGCGACGGAACCGATCATTTTCATTGAAAACAACATTTCCGTAACCATTTTTAGCTCTCGATGCGCTTCTGCTGCCATTTTCTTCGAATGAAATGAAGAAAGTAACGCATGATCAAGGCTTCAAATGGTGAGATGACAACCTGGAAGAAGCGTCAAACATAGCTTCAGCCCTCACAAGTTTCTATCTCACACCTCCACGAGTCATAAAATAACACTAGACTGCCGGTTGAAACATGGACACAACTGGTTGGTGTTGCCTGGGCAATGTTGTCATCCGACAATAGCTAAGTGAGAAGGTACGACGCGATCGTTGGCGCGTAAACCATTCTCCGGCCGTAGAGGAAATGCTTCGCCAACCCGAGCGTCTGTTCACCAAGATGGTGCGGCTCAAAACAGCGCCTGATCTCCATGTTAGGAGCAGTTGATCAACGTCCTGGCGTCAGCGTGGGACTCTAAACAGAGCAAAAACGATGGTCCCCCGGCGAGACAGGCGGTTGGGGGAGGCCCAACGAGCCGCGCCGGAAAACAATTTGTTATTATTATTATTATTAGTTTATTTATACATCTAACAGAAAGTCCTAATGAATATGAATATATCACAATCGTCAACGTCATAATGTAAAACAAGCAGATCTTTCTACTCGACTGGAGAAACAATTGGAACGCTCACCAAATTCGAATAAATCTTCAGCAGAAGTAAATGCACGTATCATCGAAGACATAGGGGCATTAAATCCAAACGCTGTGCGATGAAACCATGTTTAAAGAAGAGTAGAAGTCCTTAAAGCACGCGATGGAACACGAAAATCAAGTAATGATAGAAGTCTGGTACAGTAAACTTCATTGTTCAGGAGCTTAGCGACAAATGTTGCCTGCTGAATCTTCCGTCGTCGAGCTAGGGTGTCAAGATTGATAAGCTTGCACCGATCACCGTATGGAGGCAAATTCTGTGGGTTACGCCATGGCAGATTTCTTAAATCAATTCGGACAAATCTCTTTTGAACTCTTTTAATTCGTAAACTCCAGGTCAGTTGATGTGGAAGCCAAACTAGTGAAGCATTCTCCAAGATGGGTCACACTAAAGAGCAATACAGAGCTTTCAAGCAGTACGAATCATTAAAATCTTCGGCTATTTTGGTTATAAACCCCCAGCTGACGATTAGCCTTAGCAAAGACGGCCGATCGATGACTAGCAAAGCAGAGTTTCTTTTCCATTGTCACACCCAAGTCATTCATCTCTTCAACCCTGATGAGCACGACTCCATCGATGTGGTAGTTGAACATTATAGGCTGCGAGTTCCGATGAAATGTCATTACAGAGCACCATTTTACAAACATATCCAGTAACTGCTGCAAACGGTGACAATCTTATATGCACTTCATGGCGAAATATAGTTTTAGGTCATCCGCATATATAAGCTTACATCCATCACCAAGCAAAATACTAACATCATTGAAAAATATTGTAAAAAGCAGCGGTCCCAAGTTCAAGATAACGAACAGAGTTGAGCTGTACGCTCCCAATTTCACCCGAAGTGATCGATCACACAGGTATGAACTAAGCCATGCAACTGAGCTATCAGAGGCACCAAGCAGGTTAATTTTGCGCAATAGTATAAGATGGTCAATTCTGTCAAATGAGGCTTTCAAATCCGTATGCACCATATCCACTTGGCATTTTCTTTTCAGTTGTGTAAAACAAGTATGCGTGAATTCTAATAAACTCGTGGTAACCGAACATCCAGGCATAAAACTATGCTGGTCTGTAGAAATATAACATTTCATTCCAGCTAGAAGACTTCGATTGGCAATAATATCAAATAATTTCGATGCTGCCGAGAGATTTGCTACAAACAACGTAAGAAATAATACGGATCGGAACAATCGGCATGGACTTAGGTCACGAAATAAGGACTACGACTACTACTAGAAGGAAGCGTTCTACGCGCATCTGGAACAGGTCTACGATAGCTGCCCACGACGGTACGTGAAACTTGTCATTGGGAACATGAATGCTAAGGTAGAACCGGAGGCAATGTACAGACCGGTAATCGGGCCTGAGAGCATGCACGCCGTGTCCAACGATAACGGCCTTCGGTGTGTAAACTTTGCGGCCTCCCGTGGTATGGTGGTCCGAAGTACCCCCCGAAAAGGTATCCACAAATTCACTTAGAGATCACCCGACCACGTTCTAATCGACGGCAGGTTATTCTCCGACATCATCAACGTGTGCACCTATTGCAGTGCGAATATAGATTCGGACCACTACCTAGTAGCTGTGTGTGTATGCATTCAAAACTATCGACGGTGTATAACACCCGCCGAAGTCGAACGTCGCGACCAAATATTGAGCAACTGCGGGACGCCGCGGCTGCACAGAAATACGCGCAGCAACTGGAGCCAGCGCTACCCTTAAATATGGCTGGAGGAGCATCCGATCCGCGCTTCGAATCATAGAAATGATTAGTTTCACGGCGAATGCAAACACTTAGTCGAAGAGAAGAACGCAGCACGAGCGAGAATGCTGCAACACCGTACGAGAGCGAACATGGAACGATACCGACAAGCACGGAACAGCCAAAACTCAGTCCTCCGAAGGAGGACGACCGAAATTGCGTAGCGATGGAAGAGCCGTACCAAGCTAACGACAATCGGAAGTTCTAAGAGAAGCTGAATAGCTCCCATTAAGGCTTCGTGCCGCAAGCCGATATGTGCAGAAGCTTGGACGCCAACCTCTTTACGGACGAGTGTGAAGTGATCGAAATGTCGTAATTTCGATTCCGTTTCGCGTTCAACACGTTACGTTACGTTTGTGACTTCTCTCAGTACATTCTGTTATTGGAAAATAATTTATATGTGCGTGTTGTGAATAGTTTATCGGTAGTGAATTGTGCAGCTAAAAGTGACATTCTGCAATACGCATCTTGCTACACACTATCTATCTACCGCTACACTCAGTTTTTTCCCTGAAGCGCCATCTACCAGATTCTTCCGATAGTACTCCTTGCTTGCAAGTTTACTGTACACTGTTTACATAATCTATCAGGCGCATATCCACCGTGTGATTTCGCTTCGTCAATTAGAAAGCTCTACTGACGACATGACTGCAGCTTGTCACACCTGTAAAAAAGAGGTAACTGATGCTTCGGTGCAATGCCGTGGTTTTTGTAAGGCCGTGTTTCACCTGAAATATTGCAAGATATCACCTGCTATTGCAGAAGAGATACACCGGAATAAGCAACTTTTGTGGATGTGTCAATCTTGCACTTCACTGACGGGCGATATTCGTTTTCGGGCTGCTGTTGGTACTGCTTTCGAATTTGGACATAATAATGCTCTCAGCGCACATGGTGAAATTGCGAAAAATTTGAAGACAGAGATCTATCGGATGCGATCGGAAGACGGAGATCTATCGGATGCGATCTATGCGTAGCCGAAGGCTGTTTCCAAAGTCTGAAATTGTGGAACGTCGTTAATCGGATCTGATGTGTGGAACTGGAAATTCGCTATCGCCTTCGGATGGAACATTCACCGTACCACCTCCTAGTCAAAAATTCTGGATCTACTTGTCCCGTATCTCTCGTGACGTCACTGCTGAACAAGTTTGCGAGTTGGCAAAGCAAAGATTGGACACAAATGACGTTGAAGCTGGTAGGCTGGTAAACAAGGGATAGGATATAAAATCGCTGTCATTCATTTCATTTAAAGTTGGCATTAGTGCTGACCTAAAATCTAAGGCACTTTCGACTTCAACGTGGCCTAGAGGAATGTTGTTCCGCGAGTTCAGAGATAATAATGCTGCTGCAAATTTTCGGAATCCTATTCAATCACTGAATTCAGACCCTCAACAATCTTCAATCATTGATCCGATGTCAACTCACTCCCTAGGACCCTAGGACGAAGTAGTAATGACGAAATAAATTGTATTCAGAACACCATCCTTCCTGTCTTCCAACAACTGACTGACGCAATGATAATAGTAATATGGAAGCCTCTAATCCCCCCTCCGCAGTCGTGCCATTCCAGCCAGCGACCAGCAGCCGTCCCAGGCCTGCGTGGAGGCGTGGAGAAGGGGTCTTCCAAATATATAACGCAGGCAAGTATGATTCTGTTCCACGCTTGACAAGAGCTGATCTGCCTATCGCTTCCAGCATTTCCTCGTTACCGCCTACCATATCTCATCCGCAATCTGTTACGACCGAGCTAAGACGTCCTTTGGTCAATGTACGAAACGAACGAAAGTTACGCATCTTTTACCAAAATGTTCGTGGACTCCGGACAAAAATCGACACTTTCTTTCGTGCTGCTTCCGACTCTGAGTACGATGTTATTGTTCTCACTGAAACATGGCTGGACGATTGCATTTTATCACCGCAGCTTTTTGGTAGTTCATTCACTGTATTTCGAACGGACCGCAGTAGGGTGAATAGTCGGAAATCGCGTGGTGGTGGAGTCTTGATTGCCGTTTCCTCCAGGCACTGCTGCTGCTTAGACCCAGCACCGATTAGTTACAGGCTTGAGTAACTGTGGGTAAAAACCAATTGGATAGGTCATCCGTAAGCGTTGGAGTGTCGTATCTGTCCCCTGATCGTCGAAATGATCTTGATGTTGTTCAGAAACATGCTGACTCAATTGGATCCGTTCTATCTCGTCTGAATCCCCACGACATTGCTGTTCTATTTGAGGATTATAACCACCGAGAGCTACATTTGGTACCTTCGGAAAGCATTGGCCTTGTTGTTGATACAAGTACCATGGAACGGCGTGAAATTGATCAATTTTTATAACAATTTCCAATTAACTAGCTTCATGTACATTTTTGCCGAAATAGTATAATTTTAAAACAAGTAGTGGTATGTGCTCTAGTAAACCTCTATGGCTATTGGTGAAATTTCTATCGTCTACTTCATGAAATAAATTCGATAATTCTATAAGGTACTATGAGGTAAATTGGGGTGAAATTGATCACTATTGAAATCCATACATTCTTTTGGCAATGTGCTTTTTTTTGATATGCTAAAGATAAATGATGATGTCTGTTCTGAAAAATATCATTTACAAACGAAAATAAGGATATTTCAGGTTAAAATTTGTTTATTTTGGTTCACGAGCTTGTTGCTAAATTTGCTCTTATTTGATCGTCGTTAGACCAATTTCAATTCGGTTTGTTGCAAAAGCTCAAAAACTAGCTCTGAAATTAAAATATTTGTGGTTTCCTGCGAATTCATCAGTATTTCTTTAATGGTATGGAATGATCATTGTTGAAAATTATATTTTTTGAGCTTTTATCAAACTTTACTCTCTTCACCAAATTTAACGTAATTAACCCTCAACTGAGATTACTTTAAGTAAATTCAATACTTTTTTTTGTTATTTGAAAACTTGTTTAGTCAAATTTGATTGAGTTTTGACTGAGTTAAAAGAATTTTCGAAAATATGAAAAATTGCACCGGGCATGCAAGGGTTAACTTAGACAGGTATGTGAATCATGCAAAAGTTGCGTTTAAGGACACGTTAACACTTCCTAGTGTTGTAAGAGCAATATCTTTTGATGAGTATTTTTTATCACGAATTTTCGGTGATCAATTTCACCCCATTCCACGGTAGATCACGTTTCACCGCAGCTGGAAGTGCACTGTACGACGCATTCTGTTTTAACGGTTTGACGCAAACAAATCCAGTCAAAAACGCTCGTGCTAGAACTCTCGACCTAGTGCTGGCGAACGAGCCAGCGCTTCAGAACTTCTCTGTGATGGAGGCCGACGATCCTATGGTGAGAATTGACCCGGATCATCCCGCTCTGGATGTGACCGTGACGGAAGAAGTGCCTATTGCACTTGAATTAGCTCCACAACATCGTGCATTCAATTTTAAGCAGGTTGATTACGATGTGTTGAATGAAGCGTTATCAGCAATTGACTGGCAATTCATCGATTTGCAAAAGGATCTGACAGACATTGTCGACATGTTTATCGCAACGATTCGAACAGTAATTGAAGCTCATGTTCCACTGCAACGACTGCCGATGAAACCTGCTTGGGCTAATCGACATCTCCGTGAACTGAAGCGCCGTAGACGAGCTGCTCAACGAAACTATCAAATAAATCGCTCGTTTCTAGCAAAGCAAAGGTTCAAACTCGCAAGCAACACATACAAATTTTACAATCAATTTCTGTACTCTCGTTACTTTGAGCGAACTCAAAGAAGTTGACGTCGCCATCCAAAAAATTGATTACCAGCTTCCATGTTCCTCGGTGATTTGTCTGCTAGCACAGCTTCTTCTGAATGCGAATTATTTGCTGAACATTTTAAAGCCGCTTTTCGTCTTCAGTTGCTATGCCAGATCAGATTGACGCTGCAATACGCGATACTACGCAGGAGATTTTCGATTGTGGAGTTTTCCAAGTGACAGAAGCGCACGTTTTGAGTGCAATTCGAGAGCTGAAACATTCCACTTGTCCTGGGCCAGACGGGATCCCGCCATCTTTGTTGAAAAACTGCTCGAACGAACTGGTGGCGCCTCTTGTAAAGCTGTTTAATCTTTCTCTGCAACAAGAATTGTTTCCTACTAGTTGGAAAAATTCATTGCTCACACCGATACAAAAAACAAGAGACAAGTGCAACATACCTAATTACCGTGGAATTACATCATTATATGCTTGTTCCAAAGTTTTCGGAATAGTCGTCAGAACAGTGCTGTTTTCATCATGCAAAAACTATATTTCTAGTGACCAACATGGTTTTTATCCTAAGAGATCCGTCACAACCAATCTGTCGCAGTTCTCTTCGTTGTGTTCTCGCTCAATGGACGCGGGAATGCAAGTGGATGCTGTGTACACGGACTTCAAGGCTGCGTTCGATGGTGTTAATCACGACATCCTTCTACGAATGCTGGATAAACTGGGGCTCTCCGCAATGCTCGTGAGATAGTTTCGTTCGTACCTGACCGGCAGAGTTGTATGTGTCAGTCTCGGGTCGTCACATTCCGAGCCATTTACAGCGTCTTCTGCAGTGCCGCAAGGAAGTAATCTGGGTCCACTTTTATTCTCACTGTTTATTAACGACGTTGCTACAATTTTACCGCGAGGTACACGACTCCTCTTTGCAGACGATGTGAAAAACTTTCGGATTATAGCCTCTCTTGAAGACTGTTTGGAACTACAAAAGTAGCTTGATGCTTTTAGTGATTGGAGCAACCGTAATCTTCTTACCCTGTGTGTAGAAAAATGTCATGTAATTAAATTCAGCAGAAAGCTTCAATCAATTAGCTTTCCATACAGCTTGTCTGGGCAATCTCTTCAGCGCGTAAGCCAAGTTGAAGATCTTGGCGTAATTTTGGATAGTCAGCTTACATTCCGGGCACACTACGAAGATGTCGTTTAAAGAGCCAACAAGCAACTGGGCTTTATTTTTAGAATTGCCGATGGATCCACTGTGCCTGAAAGCTTTATACTGCACCCTGGTACGATCGATGCTCGAATCAGCGGTTGTCGCTTGGTGTCCGTTCAACAAGGTCTGGATTGATCGCATGGAAACTGTTCAGAAAAAAAACGTGTGTATGGCACTAAGGCATCTACTTTGGCATGACGCTACGAGGCTGCCCTCCTTTGAGCACCGCTGCATGTTATTGGGGATTGAGACGTTGAAGAGAAGAAGATCTAACGCACAAATTATCTTTATTGCGAAGGTCCTCAAAAATGAAATTGATTTACCCGCTATTCTCGCGGAATTGAATCACTACGCTCCAGAGAGGAATCTGCTGAGAAGTCAGTTTTTGAACTTGGAGGCAAGGTATAGTCGGTAGGGCCAGTATGATGCGATTAGGTTTATGTCTACGTGGTTTAACGAGGTTGCAGAACTGTTCGACTTCAACGAACCCATCAACAGTTTTTACGTCGCCTGCGGATTCGCTAATTATTTATTGTTAATCGTCTCTAGTTGTTAATTTTTATTCATTGAGACAAAAATTGTCAGATGGAATTTTAAAATATAAGATAACATAACATTACATAACATAACATCATTCTGCTGAACGCCGCCTACAAGGTACTCTCCCAAATACTCTGCCGTCGACTATCACCTTTTGCAAAGCAGCTCGTGGGGCACTACCAGGAGGGATTCATGGATACCCGCGCCACCACGGATCAGATATTTGCGGTTCGGCAAGTTATGTAGAAATGCGCGAATACAACGTACCCACACACACACACTGCATCAGCAGTACCTGCGGGGTCTGGCATTTCTTTTACTTAAAAGCTTTGCCGAATTTTGGCAACAGACAAATGTTTTTGGAATGCTGGCATTCATAATCTGTCATCTGTTTCTAGTTTTGAGTGTAAAAATAGCCTTCCACTTTGTTATCAGGGTGCCTATGATTTGGTAATACTATTTCAATCAAATGTTTATAGGATTAAAAAATATGATGCGTTTTTCCATCCAATTAAATATGATTCGATGTCGATGTCTTAAGTTTCATCATAACTATCGTTGTCAGGGCAGCACAGAGGCAGAGATGCCAGATATACAGACAAATCTGTATTATACAGACTTTCTGTGTTGCGATACAGACACGCACAAGCCTACAGATTTTATACAGACATTTAGTATAATACAGATATTACACAGATATCTGATATTCTACATAATGGTTTTACCAGTATACACAAAAAAAAAACGAACACAAAAACCAAAAGTCACTGTAGCCGTTGCTGGAAAAAGTGAACTAGGAACTGAACACTTTGCTGAACATAATAATTTTGCGTTTTTGAGAGTGAAATCATGACAACGGGAATCGAGTCAGGCTATCGGGGTTTTTATCGGCCCCGTGGGCACTAATCTGCCTGTTTCGCCCCCAGTAACAAACAGCTGATTGTCTCGATCGATTGCAGGTTATATTGGTGAAAAGACCGTTTGTTCTATTCGGAGCAATATCCAACGTTGAAGAATTGCTTAAAATGTCCCAAACCTTGAAGGTACTATTTTTATAACCGCGAGACTTCTGCCATCATGTATCAGTTTAGCTACATTACGACGAACGACGATTTTTATCACGGGAAAGACTCTTACTTCTATGTGTTACTTAGATTTTAGATAAATTAGTTATCGATTAATCGACCAACTATGATAGACTCGAAAGAGAACAATCAAAACAAGCAATAAAACAAAACAATCTGACAGGTCGACAAATAATTAGATATCAATGTATCGGTAACTTTTTTTCGCAGCGGTATACAGACTTATGCAGACATTTTTATGGATTATACAGACTTGCCAAAAAAAAGTCTGGCATCTCTGCAAAGAGGTGCAATCAGCATCATATCCGATTGGGCAAAATAGTGTACCGACGACGATACTTATTTACACGCATACCGACGACGATGTCAACGCATCTGAGGCTTGATTTATATGTATACAAAATCACTAGACGTGATTTTTTTGCATCGCCTGTTAGTGAGTCGACATTGAGAAATCAGTACGAAAAAGACTGTTTACCAGTATTATTGATCAGTATTATTTTAGTATTATTGCACTGCATTGCATTTTCCACAATTTGGCCACAATAGGAGCCCCGAGTAGTGAAAATAGTAATTCAACTACCAAATAGAAGCTTAGAGTCGAAGTAGTTATTTGAAAAAAGCTAAATATTTTGTGAAGGAATCAAAAACGATATCGCTCACTCATAACAAAATACCAATGCTTATACCACAGACTAACAGACATAACACTTCGAACAGATTTTCAATAAAATCATCGTTCGGATGATTCCAGTACTTTACGTTGGTAACACTAGCACCATCTGCTGTCGTGTTCGCGCTGCGTCATGTAATTCGGCATCAGCGCCAGCGTTACTGCATGTGTCAAATGGGGAACTACAAAATATGTATGGGATTGCATGACAGCGCCCCAGACGACGTTTTCGCGCGATGACTGTTACTCGATTGAAAATTTGAAATGAACGTTTTTTGTGGCGATGGAGCTAGGTTCCAGTGTTACGTCTGTTAGTCTGTGCTTATACTCTTCTAGATAAAAACGCACTATAGTTTCCGATAATCGAACTAATTTTGCTCGCACATGTCTGCGAAAACGTAGCCCCCTCCCCAAACTGGCAGCGCACTTTTCACATCATCCGGACATCGAACGTAGCAACATGCCAGACCCGTGTCAGTTTGATTGGATAGGCGGCCGATGGGTTTAATTAAGTTTTACCGATGGTGAAAAGGGTTGCCCTGTTGCCGCTTCACCCCGACAGGTAATTGGAATTTAATTCTCTGAGTAAACCATACTGGACGAAATGAAAATTGTGTTTCAAATTGCCTCGTAGGATTTCACAATAAGCGTGTGCCAATTCAATCACCTAAAAAGTTTCCAATTGTGAAATTGTGTAACAGCGGAATCATAATGGAATGCTATTGGGTCCTTCACTCGAAGGACAGTAATATGTAAATCTGGCTGCTTAGCACAAAATAACGAAAACTAACTTTTCTTTGCCATTTCGTACCCGTCACTAGCAGACAGCTCACTGAACTGAAATCAAACGTGTTCATACAGAGAGTTTGATTGTGACAATCAACCGAGAATTTTCAATGAAGGTCCCTTCCGTCGGTAGCATGGTGTGTGTGTGCGTGTGATAAAGATCCGCAATCCGGATTACACTCTGCCGGGTGCCTGTGCCGAATATTGATTTTACACATGCCTTTTGACGGTGAAAATTCGGGTTCGTTAAATTGGGGCCAAGAGAAATCAAAGAAGGGATGATGATATCAAAGAAAGTGCTTTTTTGTGTAATGAATTCGGAGTCATTTTAGAGGATTCAGGTTAAATGAGGTTATGATTAATCAAAGCAACGGTTCGGAAAAAATACACGCTCAAGTAGAATGTTAAGAGCAGTAGACAAATTAGTAAAGGCAAATAATATGCCTGTGGCTTTATCGCAACCTGTTGCACTCAACTCAGTTTCAACAAATATGATAATCACATCGAACAGCAATATTTGTCATCTAAACATAGAATAATAATCCTAAATTCACCGAATCCCTCCACAATGTTGTGGTTGATTTTGGTCACCGTTTACGCTCCAATGATGAAGTGTTTGAATAATTTATCGTGATGACGTTATGGTGACGCTGAGGTGTAGTAGAGGTTCAGAAGCCTGCCGAATTATACTCTACTGGTTTGTGTTTGTTTTTGAGTTAGGTAACTTGACTTTTTATCGTTCCAATGCGGGTCACGTCTCCTATCTGATAAAGAGACAAAGTTTGGTCGACGCATTTCTTTCTGCAATCAACAGCCTCAACATTCTTCGTTTTGTAACACTTATGTGGGTGCCTTTGTTTAGATCCTGACATTTGTTCATCAAGTATCAGATAGGCAAATGTATTTTACGGCAACCGAAACGAGAATGCTGTCAGACATGTTCAAGCACATGAAACTGACGAAGTTCGCTAACAAATATCTGCTTTGGCAGTTTATGTTTCCTGAAACTTTCAGCTAAAGAGCACATGTTCTGAGGTTTGTTTCTGATGCGGGATATGTGTCCCGAGCGAACGGCGTCGGCCAACTTCTGGAATATGGTTTCCTTTTTTAATTTTATTTTCTTTGAATGAATTGTTGAATAAAATAAGTTTGTTCTGTCTTGCTGTGGTTTGTTCAGTCACTTTATTGCGTGGTGAAAATGTTTGATTTTATACAGAGTATAACATATCTCTTAACCATATAATGGCACTTGTACAGCTAACAATAGGCCCTTAGATCCGATTGCAGAATTGGGTACAAAAAATAAAAAACGGTTTTTTAATACTACTTACGGTTCCGCTACGAAGCTCACTATTGAGAATTTACATTTTCATAATTTTAATTGATACTTAATCCTTTTGTTGATGCCCACCAATCAGACAAAACCAATTATCAAATAGTACATTCATGAATACGGAATATTATCCTCACCCGCATTGAAATTGAAATGATTCGAATAGAGAGGGGAACTACAACACCACCAATTTTGTGGTAATTATGAACAAAATAAAACAAAATTGGTAGAGTCTGTTGATTGATAAACCTCAAAAGCAGAACTGGGATTACTGAGTGGCATTTTAAGTCTTTTACCTTTAAACTGCGCCGTCTGGACGTGATTTGTTCCGTTATTTCTTACGAGGAATTGGAATTGGACATTTCGAAAATAGTCGGAATTGGATTATAGGTACATGTCAAATGACCTATTTTCCAATTCCGACTATTTTTGCTAAGTACACATATTTGGCTTAGCAATAAGAATCAATTAGCAACATCTACGATCGACATTTCTAGCATAAACCTACAAAGGGGCGCAAGTACGAGCGTAAACTTATCGAGTGACATTTTGCACAACTTTCAAAACTGATTAGCATTCAGGGCTGTGAGTGACAAGCCTTAATTAAATAGCACACATTTTCCCGGGTGAATTTACATCATGTTCTCAAAGAACCAACCGAAACTGTTCCGTTTCGGTTTGTCACCGTCAACGCAGAATGCGATCCGAACTAAATATTACACTTAAACTGATTTGTGACGGCAATTGAAGTCATATCTTCCTTCTCGCATGGCAGACGCGTATCTAATTTTCACGACGCCGATGACGACGACGAAGACGACGGCGGTGATAAAGTCAATACCGGCTCATTCGGTTGGTTTTGCGCCCGTGTGTCTCCTCATCACGACTAAACAGCCAACCTTCCCGTAGCGAGGAGCGTTTTCTTACGCACGCACAGCCACATAATTAACGATAATTAACAGAGGGCCGTAATTAATTTCTCGGTATCATTCAGTCGGTGGCCGTCCACATTGGCTTCCTTCAGCCGCGTCAGCAACTTCTGCTTTCTTGGCAGTCATCTCATAATTGTATCGGATTATACCGAAGATCGATTGATTAAGTCCTGTAGTAAAAGTGGTCCGCAGCTTTTTTGCGCGGTCTACCTTTATCATAATAGAAACATAATTAGATTAGACTGTTACTGATATGAAGTCGATTAGCAGGTACAAGGCACTGGTCGAAGAAAGTAATTTTTGGCTCCTGCGAAATGTAGGGGGCAAATGTTTTCCATTGCTTTTAATGAAGTTCCGCCGCCGGTCTGAATAAAACAACATACTTCTATTAACTCCCCAATTTGCGATCGTTCGCCCTGGGGTGTCACGAGTAAAGTGGAATGGCTAATGAATGGTACGGTACTCATTGTAACGCTTTGATAAGCCGAAGTTTATACCTGAATAATTATGTCGATACCTAATGTTTCATTAAATGCGGTGAATTTGGATTTTATCACAGTAATTACAGTTAAAATTAGGGAGCTCTGCTGTTGAACTTTATTGAACTTTCATTGAAAAACCACGAACATTTCAGAGATTCAAAACTGGATGTTGAGCTAAAGTTTAGTTTCATCAAAAATTTAAAAAAAAGTTCAATATGTTATTAACAAAAAAGGTTAATCATCTTCTACTCTTTTCAGTTAGTCTAAATTATTTATTTTAAAATGAAGAATGCAAAGTCAAAGGCCTACACCCTTACAAAGTATCATTGAATTCTGAGAGGCTGCTGCCAGCTTCTCAAACTAGTTGGCGCGAAACCCTTCAAATTTGACTTTGATTCGGCACACGCCCTATCCAGGTTTATTTTCTCAAGTAGTTAATTTCTAATTTATGTTTTCAGATGACGGTTGATTCAAACAAAAACAAAAACAAAAACCCTATCAATCGGTTCCGGTTTACTTCTGCCAGTCGAGCATAAAAGGCGCTGAACAGCAGTCTTTACGCATCGTTTGTGCGCAAAATAGAACACAGCCTACGTTAAATCCGAAAAGCTGCTGGAGGTTCGTTAATTCTAAGCGTAAGGAGGAAGGTTCAAAATATCCAACATGTTTTTACTAAGCTGTGAAGCGTCTACGAGTAGCAGGAAATGTAACTTGTTTGGCGAGCACTTCGCTTGCGTTTTTCATAGGAAGTGCGCTTCACCTAACGATATTGCTGCAGCTGCTACTCATGTACCGAGCGACGTGTTCAATGCTGAAATGTTTACGATTACTAACGAATATGTTGCAACAGCCAGCAATCTGAAACAGTCTTATTCCTTTGGACCTGATGGCATTCCTGCCGATCTGCTAAAAAAAATTATTAGCAGCCTAGAATCACCGCCAAATGCGATTTAAAACTATCCTTGCTAAGACATCGATTTCTTAGCAGTTGGAAAGAATCGGTAATGTTTCCGGTATTTAAGAAAGGTGATGAGGTGAATGTTCAAGATTATCGTGGGATCTCATGTTTGGGTGCGGATCATGGGCTACTTTGTGCCAAACTCGACAAGCTTGGAGTTGCAACTGGAATGGTGGAATGGCTAGATTCCTACCTACGAAATCGTAAGATCGCAGTCCACTTGGTTCAGTAACAGCTTCGGTGTTCCCCAGGGTAGCATACTTGGACCGCTACTCTTTTTGCTGTTCATCAATGATGTTACAAAGGTTCTACCACCTTGGATACTAAAATGATGATACTAAAATTTTAAAACTCATCGAATCTCTTAAAGATTGCCATAGGTTTCAATCGTTGCTTGGCTTGTATAGTGACTGGTGCCATCGTAATTACATGTTGCTAATCATTCCTAAATGTACGGTGATTAGTTTCCAACGCAAAACGCAACCTTGTTGTTCAACTATCGCATTGCTGGCACAAGTTTACAACGTAGCGACACTGTCTTCGATTTGGGTATTTTGTTGAACACTCAATTAACATTTAAGCAACATTTCTCGATGATCATCTCAAAAGCTAATTGCCAGCTTGGTCTGATATTCAAAATTGGTCAAGAGTTTACTGACTACGGTACCTTGTGGACTCTTTACTGTTCTACAGTGCGCTCAATTTTGGAAACTGCGTGCGTGGTATGGAACCTGCACTATGATTTATGGATCCGAAGGATTGAACAAGTTCAAAACCTTTTTTAAAAAAATTTGTCGTACATTGCGATGGAGAGATCCTGATCATCTACCACCTTCCCAAGCAGCAAAATTTGTTTTGATTATGAACTTTGTGCATCACAGCAACAAATTCTTATGCGAAATTAAGTTGCAGTTACATCTCAGTTTCTTATACAATGACAAAAAAAGCGCAGGAGGTCGAGCCAATTGCAACATTTTCGTTGTTTCAACACAAGTTTCAAGAATGAAACCGCAATGTGTATGAACTAATGCTTGGAATTTGATAACAACATGGTAAATACTGCGTGGTAAAATTTCAGCTACGAAGATGCATCATAGCAGCAACTATGGCGCAATAGAAACTTCATGGCGTTGTGGTAAGATTGTAAAATGGCAAATGGTCAGAACGGAAAGAGATTGTCTGTATAGCGATTTATTTTTGATTATTTCCAGAAATTTGAGGATTCAACTCCAGTTATCAATTTCTATTCACTTTTCTCGTTTGTACTATTTACGTCATTCGCTGTAGAAACACTTGCAAGTTCATGGCTCAGTTTTAAATATTGCTTCCCTGATCATGCTAATGGTCATTACCAGTTTTAATTTTGCTTCTTCAATTCATCAGTACCTCAGCGTGATAATGAAATTCAAAGCAATTTATCACATTTCGTTTTAGAGACCCACACTTTTTGGACGACTTCTAGTCAAAGTACCCAAAAGTTACAACGCAGTAAATAACCTCATCTCAAAAACAAATATAAGGCGAACAATCGAGCAAAAGTTGCTGTTACATGGCTTCAGAACATGACAGCAACTTTTAGAAGTATGTTTGTGTGTTTGTTTTTTTTTTTGTATCTCGCAAGCATCACGTTCGCAACCTATATGCTCCACCCACTAGATCTATTCAGTGAAGGTTAGGTGTTCAAATGCCGTTTACACGTTTCAACAACAAATCCAACCTCGCGAATTACGTTGTTGGTGTGAAGATTTTTGAAGCAGCGATGCAACTTTAGTTGTTGCCAGCGTTGTTAAACTCGCTCGCAAAAAGCATGCGATACTCCAAGTGGCGTTCTCGCCGCTACCGAAATCTCACACTAGAGATACTCCTGTCGTACTGTTTCTCATTCTCTTTTCCTTTTTTCATTTCACACTACCGAGCGTTGATGCTTGCGAGTTTTCTCATAGGCCGACACGCACTCTCGCTCGCGTACTTTCCCACTCGCGTGTACCTCCCTTTCTCGCGAGCACAACCGTCAAGACGCATTATGACGATACGGAGTGACAAGGTACGACAAAGCGGAGTGGCGAAAAAAATATTTCGATGGGTAGGCAGGGATGCCACATATACAGATTTTTCAGATTTTTGCGTATTTTTTATACAGATATCTGTATATACAGATTACAGATTTTCTGGAAATAGTACAGAACTATACAGATTTTTTTTTTGATTTTCGTGGATCGCGAAACAAACTTTTCGATATAGTTGAAAATCGAAAAAGAACTCAAATGCTATTGAGCGTATTGGAGGTTTCATTATATTTATATGTTACGCATAAACGTGTGCATAATTGTGTTTTTTATTTTAAGGGATATGTCCAGTACATATGCAGATATTTATACAGATTGAAATACCACCAAGGTGATTTTCTGAGATTCGAAATACAGTTGAAATTGTGGCATCATTGCGAGTAGGTGGTCGAATATCATACACGTTCAAGCATGCGATTCTATATAGATTTATCACCCCACTTTCGCTCGTCGGTGCACGATGCAAAACTGCTTGGCATCAGTTTAGCGATGGACAAGCCGCATGCGTGAGTCGGTGAACGAAGCATTTTCGTTTTCGGGCACATTTTTTCAAGCACTCCTAGTCAAGTACTCTTATTCGAGTACTCGCGTATTTGGCGTGAGTAAAAAAGCAAAAGAGAATTCGCGAGCGGCTGTATGCTGGCTGCTGCTCTGGCAAATGCATGGATAATAAAGAGTTTCTCGAAAGTGTGTGTGCGAACGACTGGAGAAGCGTAGCACACATCTCAGTCTCGAGCAGAAAGGAGTGGATATGTTTTGCTTCTCGCTCGTTTAGCAACGCTGGTTGTTGCTTGTTTCTTCACAATTTTATCGTAGTAACAAAAAATGTTTCTTAAAACCTCGGAATTTCATTAGTGCAACAAATGATCACAATTTATTTTTTTATTATGTTTCAATTGTTGCTTGGGTTACGAAACCCTTTGCTTGTTCGTTGGAATCTCACCCCTTGAGCATCGCCGTAAGGAAATAATTGCCAAAAACGACACACAACATTTTGGCAGGCCAGTATGATTATCCAGCTATCCTGACTTTGCTGCAGCTGTATTGTCCTCTTCGTCCTCGGAGAAACCAGAATCTACTGCAAACGAATGCACACTGTACGAACTACGGCCTTCTTGAACCTTCTATGTTATTTTACGCTTGTACTATGCTAAATGTTGTTCTCAAAAGATGCTGGGTTTTTAGGCCAGCTTGAAAGTTGCCTTCACAGCCTTTCAAGGTGGCTTTTCCCAGCCGTATACTTTTATATTTAAATTTATTCATTAAGACTTTAGTCGGATGAATGATTAAATAAATGATAATATATATTACTAACTGTAAAAAATGTTTTTTCGAAGCTCAAATAAAAGTGGTTTAATTTTGTTCATTCGTTGGAGACGCTTGGTATTTTGTGACGTATGGTAAGAAAACAATATAATCAATGTGTGTATAGCGTTCTTTTTTTCGACTTGTCTTTACGAGCAATAATTCTAATAAAAATTTACAGAAAAAGTACATTGGAAAAAAGCAGAAAACGCCAAAACAAAACAAATGAGCATAAAGCAAAACAGAAACAAAGCAGAGAATGAACCTGAAAAAAGTAGAAGAGATAAGAAATATATGATAAACGCTTGGAACTTGGAGGCAAAGAATAAGTAATGATGGCAGAAAAAAATACAAATGCAAATGAGAAGAACTTAATAAAGTACATGAAAAAAACACGATAAAATAAAAATGAGCAGAAAAGGCAGCAAAACCAGAAAAAAGCCTTTTTTACCCAACAAAATGTAAATATCTGAAAAACAGGATGAAAGCTTGTAAAAAGATGGAAAGCGCAAATAGAACAATAAGAATGGAAATGATACCAAACAGGAACATCATAGTAACAAAAAACTAAAATTAATAAAGTAGAATGCGGCATGAGCGGGGGCCTAGTGTGGTTGGTAACGTCTCCGCCAACCACGCTCGACGCCTGGGTTCGAATCTCACCGCCGACATAGGTGTCGATGGTTGTGAGGTGGCGTGATCCACTCACAACCAACCCAACTGGCTCTAGATTCAATTCTAGCCGACACCGGGAGATTTTCTGAGGCGAAAAATCTCTGGGATCACGCCTTCCATCGCATGAGGAAGTAAAGCCGTTGGCGCCGGTCCGTTAATAAACGCCGTTAATAAAGCCGTTGGCGCCGGTCCGTTAATAAACGGGTCGTGAGTTAGGGTCCTGGGTGTGGAGTCGCCTCCCCGGGCGTCGGTTATTGGCCACAACAGTGGCGGAACGAGACCGACGGAAAATAAGCGAGAATAAAAAAAAAGTAGAATGCGGTAGAAAATAGATAAAAACTGTTCACAAGAAACTAGAAATAAAAAGGCAGAAAAAAACTGAATAAGAATAAACTGAAATCAACAAAAAACAGGTTCCTATAGTAAAAAAAAAGGAAAGGAGAAAAAAATATACGAAGTGACCTCGAAAAAGCACAAACTTGGACACGACTATCACAGATTTTGCTCAAAGTTGGGAGAATTATTCAACTACTGCCACTTTGGAAAATTTAAAATTTGGTGTCGATTGGAATACCCCCGCTCTGTGGGACCCCTCTGTTTGTTGCAAAGTCACGTATTTTTGTTCAAAATCTCTTTTTTCATTTTCTTACAATTCATAGACGAAAAATGCTGATAGATGATTTTTGAAGAAAATAAACCAAGGAATCCAGAAAAAATATAAGTTTTAACCGGAAGTGTTGCCAGATAATTTTTTTTTTTGAAAATTAAATTTACATTTTTCGGCAAATGAAGCCATTTATAATCCAAATTTGATAATTTCATCGTAATCCTTGGAAAATTTCCATCAGAAGCATCTATCATCCCGAGGTAATATAAGCCAATCTCGAGATACAACAATTTTACGAAAAAAGCTGTAAACTTCGTAATTATTTTTTTACAATTTATAGACGTAAGACACCCGAAAAATAGTGATGGGTGAATTTTGAAGAAAATTAACCAATGAATATAGAAAAAATATTGTTTTTGGCAGGAAGTGTTGCCAGATAGATTATTTTTGTATTTTAAAACTGAATTTGCATTTTTCGGCATATACAGCTAATTTTATTTTAAATTTGATGGTTTCATCGTATTTCTCGGAAAATTTTACGTAAAAAACACTTATTACCCCGTGGTAATATGAGCCTATCTCAAGATATAGCTTTTTCACGAAAATAGCTGTAAATTTCGTAATTATTTTATTATTTATTATTTATTTATATTTATTTATATTATTATTTTATTATTCTAAATAATTTTAGAGAAAAATGTAAATTTAGTTTTCAAATACAAAAATAATTTATCTGGCAACACTTCCGGTCAAAACTTATATTTTTTCTGGATTCCTTGATTTAGCTTTTAATTTTAATTATAGCGTATTATGAGCAAAACTCGTGTTCTTGCATTTGTTATTATTATTCTGCTATTATCTTTAAATTAAAGTATTAAAAGTTTCTTAAGAATGCTGTAACTAGAGTTTTTCTCATAATTCTTCAACGTAATAGGTGTCTTATGGTAAAATTTTCTCAGGAACACGAAACAATTGTCTAATTTGAAATCAAAATATACTTATTGGCCGAAAAATTTATTTTTCAACTGTAAAAATAACATAACTGGCAACAATTCCAGGCAAACTTGTTAATTTTTTTTTGGATTTCTTGAATCATTTTCTTCAAATTGTTGAAATTATTGAATGTTCATAATCATGACCCGAATGACCATTAAGGTTAAAAGGTCTCTAATAAAAATTAACAAAACAAAACAAACAATCATAGGCGGGGGCCTAGCGTGGTTGGTAACGTCTCCGCCAACCACGCTCGACGCCTGGGTTCGAATCCCAACGCCGACATAGGTGTCGATGGTTGTGGGGTGGCGTGATCCACTCACAACCAACCCAACTGGTCTAGATTCAATCCTAGCCAACCCCGGGAGATTTTCTGAGGCGAAAAATCTCTGGGATCACGCCTTCCATCGCATGAGGAAGTAAAGCCGTTGGCGCCGGTCCGTTAATCAACGGGTCGTGAGTTAGGGTCCTGGGTGGAGTCGCCTCCCGGGCGTTGGTGATTGGCACAACAACAGTGGCGGAACTAGACCGACGGAAAATAAGCGAGAATAAAAAAAAAAACAATCAGGCCAGTTTTGAAGATAATAGCAGAATAATGATAAGAAATGCAATAACTCGTAAAATCCTTAGTAATAAGTGTTTTTACGTAACATTTTCTCAGGAACACAATGGGATTGTTGAATTTGAAATCAAAATCTAGATAAACATTTCAAAAGGTCCTACCTGCTTTCATCGTTTGTCCGGAGCGTCTTTTTATTTTGGTAATGGTCTAGCTTTAGTAACTCTCCCAAGCCTGGTTTTCATTTAGAAGACTAGAGTGATCCCTCCGCTATCAACTACTGCAAATAACGTGTCATAAAAGATGTTTAATAAGTTGTGGTGATTAAATAAAAATGATCGATCAAAAAATTGATCAAATCAGATAGGACCTTTTGAAATGTTTCTCTAGAAATATAACCATATGTCGAAAACTGCAATTTCATTTTGCGAAATGCAAAAAAAAACATCTGTCAACACTGTCGCCCAAAATTGATAATTTTTTTTTTGGAATCCTCAACGAATTTTCTCCAAAATTCATATATCAATTTATTTTTATACATCATGCTTTTGAAGTTATAATTTAAAGAAAACAAGACTTTTTGACAAAAAATTGCACTTTTTTCAAAAAAGAGGAAGGAAAGATAGAAAAATCTAAAAAGAGTAAAAAAATACTAATGAAAAAACAGTGAAAAAGAAAACAAAAGACTGTAGAATAAAAGACAAAATACACAAAATCAGAAATAAATAATAAAACAAAAACAAAAACCAGACGGGTAAAAGCCGTTGGTAAAAATAGAAATTTAGTTCGAAAAATTTCGCCCTACGGAAGGTGCTCCCGTTATTGTGTCGCACTTGCAAGCGCGACTCAGACAGACTTTGGTCTCGATCACACCGGTCTATAAAAGTTATCCGCATCAGCTGACTCCTCTGTGAGTGATGAGACATTCCTTTCAGTCTAAAAAATAACGCTTGCACAGCAGTGTGTGTAGTTAGGGATGAGCAATAGAATAAGTCGGCAGTGGAATGTGATACGCATATAGATTGTGGAACAGTACCACCGTCCCCAGTACTTTAATTGGTCAAAACACCATGCCGGAGACAGGGAGGGGGGGTTCAAGTCTCGTCGGGATGCGGTATATTTTTCCAAATCTGTATCATATTTCCAGTGCACACATTGTCTGCTTGATGAACAAAAACCAGAAAAAAAGGACAAGGGTTGTGTGCAAAGCCACGACCGCAGGTTGACGCAAAGTTGACATAGAACTACATAAGGTTCTTTGTTACATTACTTGTACATTACTTATATGTTTAAAATTTTGTGCAAATGAGGAGTTGAAGTGTTACCGAACTTCAGTTTGCACATGTAAATACGACATCATTGTGTATTGCCAAAATACAACTGTGCGCTTCGCAGGTACCCGAAGATATTACCTGTTCAATTTAGTATTTGTTCTCAAAATAACAATTTGTTGACGAGTTTACTATTGGATGTGATGCTGATCGCATTTCTGTGCTATCCCCGACAGTGCACAGTGGTCCAATAAGGCAAAAAGTGGAACTTAATTCCATAGCGCCTTTACCTTCATCCTAGCTTAATAATGTCTTCAGAGCAATTGTTTGTATGAATGACCCGCATAATCACAAATTGTCAAAAAGTATGAAAAGTTTACTATACTGAAAATAAAAAAATTAACTTTTTTGTGTTAAGAGATAGAAGAATAATTTATTCAGTAAAGTTGTATTTCAAAAACGTATAGGTTTAAAAGGGGCAAGTGGAATCATGATGTCAATACTTTTCCTTGAAGTTAAGCTGAAGGACTATAAACTCCTTTAGGTTCCATTTGTCCCAATCCATTCATATTAGAGTACGGCGAGCATATGTTACAGTAGGTTTTCATATATCAAAAATTCTAACATTTTTGTGATAAGAGATAGAGGAATGGTTAATTCGGCAAAAATACAGTAGCTTTCCACTGAAGGAATTGCTGGGTGATGCTGCCCGCCACCATACAAAGGCAGCTTTTTACTAGAGGAGGGGCTGATGCACCAGCTGGCCCTGCCACTATCGCTGCTGATTCCCGCCGCCACTGCTACTACTGCCAAGTGAGGATTGTCCTAATCACTGCCCAGAACTGATGTGACTAGTTTAAACAGAAGCAGGCTCTTATACAGGCCATATAGTATATTCCAGATTTACTATTCTTCCGACCGTGTTAGGGAAAACAATCTTAAAACGAGCAATCAGATGAATCGAAACCTGTGTATTAACAAGGACCTTTTTAAATAGACTTGACAATTTTCAAGAATTGATTATGCGTTTTAGTGTCGTTTGGATGCAGATAACAGAGGCTGTTGGGTGTTGCATATTACTGGAGGGAGAGAAAACCCAGTACGTTCTAAGGCATGGAGATTAAGTCAAATTTATAACCGTTCCAACATTAAAACTCTTCAATTAGGTAGTCATCGCTTCTTTATGCTATTACTGACATTGGGAGTTAGGCATTCGCCTGATACCACAGTGGAGAACTGTTTTCACACTGAATACTTGACGGCCCACATATTTTGAATGCCAGCTCTTCATCCGTTTTTAGTTTTTTATCTTACATCCCTATGTAGTCGGATTTTCTGAGAGACGTAGTTCTACGTCAAATCAGAAAAAACGAAAACGAAGGATAAAAACTAAAAACAAATAAAGAAAAGAGCAAAAAACAGCTGAAGGAACAAATACAAAACGTTTCAAAAATTAGTTGAAATACTACAAGGTATACAGCCCTAGGGGTTGTATGAAATGGTGACGTAAGACTAAATATATATATATGTATATTATTTGCTGCGATAAACCGTTCATAGGCTACCGTATATATTTGATGGTCGTTATTGTTATATTTGATGGTCGTTATTGTAAAAATAACGATGCCAGAATACATGAGAATTTCTCACTAGTAGTAGTTGTGAAAATTCTCATAACTCTTATTTTCAAGCATTTATATTCTGAAAAGAAATGCTTCTATAATCTTCAGCACGAAATGTGTGCTACAGAACGCTGATGATCGCACCACCACCGGTAGCACTGAATATTTTGATATCCGCTATGCCCTCCAGTAGCTGTGCCAGCAAAATATCCTGCAGCGTACGATGGTAACTGTTGCTACCGTATGCAAAATAAAGGTAAGGTGTACCGCAGTGCCTGGAAGTTGACTCGTATACAGCTCTCGTTTCTTAATGTCGCGCACCTCTAACAGCTATACTCCACTCGCTATTGTGTGACAAACTAGACTGAAGCTGAGTTTTCTACACGCAGTCTTTTGTATCGAGTTCAGCGTAGATTTTTGCCATGAGGGCGTGGCCACACAGTTTCGAGAAAGAGAAACGAAACAAAACACTTCATTGAGTCAGAATAAGTAGGCAGTGAAATTTATTCCGTCCATGTTATTGTTATCCGTGCTCGGGGAACAAGGGAATAGCAAGGAAAATGTATGGGAAAGCTTTAGCAAAGCACCAAAAGCAGAAAGGAAAGCACCATCAAGCAGTAAAGCAACAATGTTGAACATTATATCAAACAATTGTCACACATTTTATCTATCCACCGACATATAAATGACTGAGATGGGTACACGTTGGATCAGGATTGACCATGATAAGCGATGTGATCAGATGAGCGATAAAACTATACATCGCGAATTTCTCTATACAAAAGCGGCGCGTGTCCATCTATCTAACCAACAGAAGCATAAAAATGTTCATGAAGCTAATTCATTACAGTATGTACACGATTCCACGAGTACGAGACTGACCCGTCCCAGAGTCGTTCGCTTGCTATAATCGTTTGAAATCTGACGCAACATTTGCCAGTTTCATTTTCAATTTTACAAAATCTTACGTCAAAAAAAATCAAAAGTGCAGCAAAAGGATCCTTTAAACCTTGATTTAGGATACTATTTTTTGCGTTTGTGGTTGTCATAAAAGATTTCATTTTCTAGGCTTTTGAGAGCCATTTTGTTCTGGCATTTTATTGATTGGCTTTAAAAATTCCCAAAAAGCAAGGTTAGAATATTTCCTTGGAAATTTCCAATAAGGAATCGTTTTTTGACGTAGAACTACGTCTCTCAGGAAGTTCGGCTACATAGGGATGTTATGGGGAAAAAATAAAAAAATGCTAAGAATCCTTTCAAATGCAGGAAATTTAAATTTTATTTTTATAATTCGAATATACTTCTAAAAATTGTCAAGCCTTGTCAAAACACAAAATACGACATCGAATTGGTCGTTATGTGATTGCTTTCCCAAGCACGGTCGACAAAATTACAGACCTAGTAATTCGGAATGTCTGTTTTAGCCGAAACTGCTCACATAAGTTCTAGATGACGACTACAACAATTCTTACTTAGCAGAAGCAGCATTACATCGGATAGCAATGGCAGCGGATAGCAGCAACAGTTGCAGCGAATATCAGCATCGATAGTGGCAGGGCCAGCTGATGCAGCGGCTCTTCCTTCAGTAAAAGTTGTCTTTGTGTGGTAGCGAGCTGCATCAGTAGTAGGTACATTAGCCGGCAGTTCCTCTAAAGAAAAGTTGCCGTATTTTGACAACAGACAAACGTTTTGGGATGCTGGTATTTAAAATATATTGGTCGTCAAATTTACAATGTGAAAACAGCTTTCAACTGTCTCATCAGAAAAATGCCTTATCCCCTTTGTCGGGGTTGTACACAGATAAGATCAATATTATATCCGATATGGAATTGAACAACAAATTGTCCTTATAAGGACAACAAACAAATAATTGAAAATTTAATACTTACTCGTTTTGCGCTAGAACTACCAGTTAAATGTTACTTTAATCTGCATGCACTCTGACTGTTGAAACTCGTTTGCGTTGTGTAGTGTTTGTTTCATTCCTGTTCAGTGATGCGTGTGCAAACTTAAATTCGATAGCACTTCAACTCTTATTTTGCACACAATTTTAAACATATTCAACGCTAGTAATGGTACAAACAACTTTATGTAGTTCTACGTCAACGTCAGTTTTATCATTTATACATTAGTAATTCTAAAAAGAAAACATTGGAAAACTATAGAAAAATGTTTAAAAGAGGCAGAAAACACAGAGTAAAGAAGAAAATTGTTCAAGCAAACAGTGTAAGGCACTAAAACAAACAGAGAGATATAGGAAAAATCTGAAAAAAGAGTAGGAAAAACAATAACAAATGGGTAAAAACTAAAAGAAAAGCAGGAGAAAAAACACAGATAATGAGCAAAAAGTGTAAGAAAAATTTGAAAAAATAATATGAGTAAATCTAAAAATATCTAAAAAAAGAACATAAAAGGAGAAATAGAAGAACACCGAAAGACATAAAACAAATTTACAAACAAGATACCAATAGATACCAACCCAATGAGAATCAATTGAGAAGAAACAGAATTAGGAAAAAAGCAAAGAGAAGTAGACACAGTAAAAAGAACTTGAAATGTAGAACCATCCTTTTTTTTTTAATTTCTTTATAAATTGGCTTTGAGCCACAGGCTGGTTCGCCACCACTGTAGAACATTAAAAAAAACACAATTATCTGAAAAAGTTGCATGAACGTAGAAAAAAATATAGAACATCGTACAGGAATTAACGCCGTGAAAAACAGTGCCTTATTTTGCTGGTGTAATGGGGGATTAGGCTACTCTCGCATCGCGATGAATTTTAGTTAAATAGGGGATCATTTTGCCTGTTACCTGGCCGTTTTTTACATGTTTTCAACTATCAAGAGCAAACCATCAAAAGCTAAACCTGTTGTTGTCACTGAAAGTGTTTTTCGTGTTTCTGAGCTTGATTCAAGAACAATTTCTTTTTTTCTTTCTTTGGGCTTGAAAAAGAGTTTTCGGGTAACATTTTTAGGTTTTCAAAGCTAAGGCTTATATTTACAGCGAGATGACAGTTACCACCACTTTTTTCTTGTTTTGAAATATTTGCATAAAAGAAAATGAATTAGAATTGAACCCAGAATGGCGTAAAAAACGCTTCTATAGATTCTAAGTAGTTCAGATCAGAAAATGACAAGATAATAGTTACAAACTGGGCTCACAATAGTGAAAAAAACGCTTCTGAAATTCCAAAAAAAGCTAAAAAAATAATACGATACGATATCAAGCTCAGAATCAAGAAGCTTATTAAAACCTGAAAAAAAAACACAAGCAAAAGAATGAACACAAATTGAGCTTAGAACTGTACATAATTAAGCTCAGAATTGAACGTTGAAGCTATAAAATTTTCCATTTTGGTAGATTATCCAGAATTATTAGAAAAAATTTAAATTAAAATGTGAAAAACATTTCATCCTGCGTGAAATTTGAATACTGTAATCTGTGCTACAATTTCAGGCGTAAAGCATTTCAGCACACCTAAGTGTCCAGGATCGGTGATGATTTGTGCGGATTATGACAGATTTAAGCCATGCTGAAGTAAAGCAGATGAAAATGGCCCACCCCCTCTAAGTCAGCAAGCCAAGCGCACGGTGCTGACGACGGTAGTAACATGTGCCCCGTATCAGCAAAAACCAGATGTTTTTGCTTGTTCATCTTTCCCGCATCATTTTCTTATCCGCACGCGACACAATATGCGCTTAATTGCTCTCTTTGGATTTGGCTAAGGGATAAAAGTTTCACCCACGCCTTGCCGCGGAAAAACACGACCGAAAGACGGTGTCGGTGTCGGAGCGGAAAAATGTTCGTGACAACTTTTTCTGATTCAAGATTTCATTCGTAGTCTTACTCTTTAGGGAGATCAGCTCAGAGTGGAGGAAATAAGTTTTTTTTATTATTAGGCGTAATGGAGGTTTATATTTTTTTTCACAAGCCAACATGTGTGCTCGAGGATAAAGGCGACTGTTTTGTCGTTAGTCTCAAACTCATTCGGCGACATTCGTATTCCACCAACTAACGACAATATGTCGTTGAATAGTTCAATAAGAAAGTTTTCATGATGTTAAGAGACACTCTAATGTGATTCTTTTCGCGATTGTAAGACAGTCACCAGGTTCGAAAAATTCCTTAAACCTCAACTAACTAAATCTCAAGAAATTAATCCCTAAGCGGAATAAAATGGAAAAAAAAAATCTAGCCAGCGTTATAAAACCAAACTGCGAAACTTAGCCGCCACGGAGGACAGTTAAATTAAACATGTCAAGCCATAAAAACGCCGTCGTGCTGAAGTGCGGGTGTTAAAACTTCATCCGGATTTTTTCGTGCGGAATAAAAGGAAAACGCGCGAGATGCTTCGTGCCAAGCCGTGTAGAAACGCAGCCTAACAAGATGATAAAGTGAAACCGTTGGTTGACGGCGACGATGGCCGCAGTCTCGGCGTGAGGATAGTTTGGAGCTAAAGGTCGCTTTGTGTTCGCCCCAACAGAAAGTCCTCACACTAGCACCCAGAGCATTTGTGCTGGTGGGAAAGCTGACGCAGAATAAAACGGTTGTTTGTTTATTTCTTCTATGCTGCAAAATTGTTGAGCCAACCGAAAAAGTTCTCTTTTGCTAAGATGTGCCGGCTTTTCACCACAGGAAAATGAAAATTCTGTCAACCAACGAAAAAGGGTTTTGTCAAACTGGGTAATAAGCAATTGTGGGAGCTGCTTTGCCAAAACTTTAGAGGTAATTTAAAATAAAATCATGGCCGTAAAAGTTAGCGTAAACCAAGGCGTGGATATTCCGAATTACGGTTATTTCCTCTAATGTTTCGTCACACCAACTAGTGCACATTACGTTACCCGCAGTGACACTGCTACGCTCCCCCACCCGAGTGGAAGCCCTCACCCGAGTGACACTCAGCAAACGCAAAAGCACGCTTGACAGTTTATTGTACCGAACGGATGTTTGCTGTAAATTTATCTTGTTGTGTCATAGACAAACAGGCACCGCGGTCCTCGAGTGAGTCCCATCCAAACTCGATCAATGCTGCCGGGAACATTTGTAATCTTAGCGTCGATGCTAGCCGGAACAACGTTGGTAACGTCTGGTGACAAAGGACGATGCAACCCAATAAAAGCGCGCGTATCACGAAGCGAACCGCACAGGGGAATAATCACTTACCGTCCTCATCCGACAGCAGACTGGTGTCCTGGCGTGACGATGAGGTTACACCCATCTCCAGGTCGCAAATTACTCTCGCAAGCCGGAAAGCGGTTATTCCACGAAAATCCGCCGCTGCTGACCACGCGTCAACCGGATATTGTGCGCAGTACCGGCGTGTACAGGTACGGACGGTGTACTGACTGTACTAGTTGATTGGTGATTGCACTGCACTTCACGCTGCGATTCCCACAAACAAGCTTCGGAGTGCGCTTTTATTACACTGATGATTACGGCGGCACCAAACAGAGTAACACTATACTTTGGGTCTCGTGGTTTCGCTGTTAACGGCACAGGGTACAGAGGTTAGCCTGAAAGTAATGCACAAAGAGACTCAATTTCAAATTTTGTTCAGAGGTGGTGGCTGCAGAGAAATTTATTATAATTTCATATAAATAAGTTGATCGAATTACACTTAATATAAACGAGCATGGGTGCAATTAATATGTGAACGACTCGTTCCTGGAAGCAAGTTTTATACAAATGAACAACAATTTCATAGTATCTTTATGTTACGCTATAGAGCTTTGAATTTGATTTAATTGCAATTTTCTAGTGTCAAAAAAGTTACTCATTCGTATTTATATAGAAAAAGATATATGTTTAATCTGCGTCAATATTGTCCTTTTGGATTGGCATAAAAAATAATAAAAATTTCTGGAACTGTCAAAAACGTTCAAACGTTTAAAATCACAAAACTGAGCATTTCTAGCTAAAATAATTGAAAGAAAATCGCAAGAATTCAGTAGACCATTTTGTATTTGACTGAAACTTTGCACACGAATTTGGTTTTGCACTTTCATTTTTTTTCTGCGGTTTAAGCAATTTCTCAGACTTAAGCGTAATTTTCTAAAAAAAGTGTATGCATACTAGCACACACTTTGAATAGCGTGCAGAAACCTTTAGCTGCAAAAAAAACTGTCTGAAAATAATAATGCTTTGTAAGGAAAAACTACGCCATTTTTTTCATTAAAATATTCTAACCCTGTTCCGGCGGAAAGATTTCGAGCTTTACCTTCTGAAATGACCTTTAAACTCTCATTACGCAGCAACTAGGGTAGGGAACACATTCTAAGCAGCTTTAGGAACCGCTTGTGTATTGAGACGAAACACTCGAAATGTGTTGGGTGAAATTCAAACAGAAGTATAGCAATCTGTTCTCAATCTTTTTCTCTGTTAAAACTTGTTTTCAGATTGTTAATCATGACAATAATCAATTGAAGTTACCAATCGAGGGATACTATTCCAATCACCCCGAACCTGTTTTAAGCAGTTTCCATATGTTTTGCAGGCGACATATTTCTGCACCCGAAGTGGCTCCTAAATGGCTGCAATATAGGTCTATTTTTTCCATTAGTGATTGTTCACAGATTGCTTTGTGATTAACGGTATTTCTTATATTCGTAAGACAGCTAGACAATCGAAGTTTGCGTTTCCATCATTGAAATTGGAGTTTGAGGCCTGTTTTCTTCCACTGATTAAAATAGGCGCTACTGCTTAAGCCGTTCCTTATCCTACATGCACAATTGACACAAACTGTATTGCATCCGCCAGGAATGGGTTGAAGAGGAATACTAAGCTTCGAATTAAAAAAAAGAGTTGAATATCCACTTTTTTCTTGGAACTTGCACTTATAACAAAACTATTGGTAATATGTACAGAATGAAGAAATGTAACGCAATTTTTTTCCTTGAAAGTTAAGTTAAGTAGTTTTGAGTATTTTAAACTTATATTATATCAGGAATCCAAACACTTAGGAAGCTGCGATCACCAGAAAAATTATTCGGGGGATCAAGGGCTTTTGGTTTATAGATAATTTGGTTGAAATGAAGGTTATTGTGTGGCGCAAGTAGTCGAGAATCCAACTACTAAGATTCATATTCAGCAATTCAGCGATTTAAATTTCTCAAAAGGAATAAAGGCACGTTTTTCGCTGAATCGTCTCTTTTAAACACAGTTTTTTCTGTAGATAAACCAATTTTTGGAAAACATGTACTCCTCGGCATGAAAACAAATGCGGTGGACGTGCGATACGTACTCTTGAAGGATTTTTTTGGCTGGCACTGGTTGAAGACCCCAACTTTCTAAAAAGTGAAAATCGCGGATAAGTTTAGGTTAAATACGACAAAAAACATGCACACTAGCGTCACATGTCGGTAGAACTCTGCAACAAACCATTCAGCATCCAGAAGCTCTTAACCTTCTGAACAACTTTACTGAAGACTGCAACTTCTAGGAAATCGGAATCGCAAGTTGAATTAGGGGCACAATACATTGAATTGAGTGCACACTAGCGCCACGTAGCAGTGAAATTTCGAACCGCACTGTTCACTTTTCAAAAGTCCTTGACTTGCTGAACACGGCAATTTTCTATGAAGTTGGAAACGCGAGGTAAATTAAGATGGGAATAGGATATTGACACCATGGTGGCCTCCATCCACTGGCCACCGCTTCAGTTTACCAGTAAATGCGTTGTCGTGCATGATCTGTCATAGCTGTTCTCGATCGACTGTATCGTAGGCCGCCGTTAAGTCAATGAAGATGTGATGTATGGGCACGTTGTATTCGTGATATTTCTTTAAGATTGATCGGATCAAAATGAACTGGCTCGTGATTGTGCGGGTTTTCTATATTACTTGCTTAGTACTGACTTATCGGAGCGCTAACATCGACTCGGACCACTATCTAGTGATGGTAGAGATACGCCAAAAACTATCCGTTGTGAACAACATACGGTACTGTTGCCTGCCAAGGTATAATCTCGCGCGGCTGAAGCAACCCGAACTACGCGCTTTCTCTCGAAGCTGCACTGCTAGAAGAGGACGAGCTGGAAGAAGCCCCTCTAGAGGCGTGCTGGAATACCGTCAAGTCAGCAGTGTAGCGGAGAACGTCCTAGGTCGCGTAGTACCGATTCGACGTAACGAATGGTTTGACGAGCAATGTCGGCAGATATTGGAACGTGGCAGCTGGAAAGGACGGTATCGGAGTGGAGCTTCTCAAAATGGGCCCGGGCTGATTGCTAAGATTTGGGAAATGGAATGCCTACCGGAGGAGTGTAAGGATGGGGTTATTTGCCCCATCTACAAGAAAGGCAACAAGCTAGATTGTGAAAACTACCGAGTGATCACTATCCTGAATGCTGCCTACAAAGTGATATCCCAAAAAATTTTCCAGCGGCTGTCACCACTAACCAACAGATTCGTGAGAAGTTACCAGGCCGGCTTAATGGAGGATCGGTCCACAAAGGACCAGATCTTTACTCTGCGGCAGATCCGACAGAAATGCCGCGAATACAGAGTGACTACGCATCATCTCCTCATCGACTTCAAGGCCGCTTATGACACGATTAATCGTGAAGAGCAATGAAGAATTGTCGACGAGAACGGCTTCCCCGGGAAGCTTACTAGACCGATAAAGGCCACTATGGAGAATGTGCTGTGTTGTGTAAGGATTTCGGGTGGTCTATCCGACCCATTCGGATCCCGCAGGAGACTTCGGCAAGGTGATGGTCTTTCCTGCCTGCTGTTCAATATTGCGCTAGAAGGTGTTGTGAGACGAGCGGGAATAGACACGCGGGGCACGATTTTCGTTAAATCCGGTCAATTAATCTGCTTTGCGGATGACGTGGACATTGTCGGCATAACATTTGAGGCGTTGGCGAATCAGTACACCAGACTAAAATGTGAAGCAGAGAAGATTGGACTGAAGATAAATTCGTCTAGAACGAAGTTCATGCTAGCGGGTGGTGCTGAGCGCGACAGGTCACGCCTTTTTTTTCCGTGTTGGGTATTTTCGTCACTGCGACCAATTTTTTAAATTCTTGACACGCCTAGGTGGTGTTGTGATAATCGACGGTGATGAGTTTGAGGTTGTTGACGAGTTCGTGAACCTTGGCTCAATGGTAACTGAGAACAACGATACCAGCAGCCGTGAGACTAGGAGGCGAATCATCAGCGGGAGTCGTGCCTACTATGAGCTCCACAAGAAATTACGGTCGAAACGTCTAAGTTCGCGCGCAAAGTGCACCTTGTATAAAATGCTTATTAGACCGGTTATTCTCTACGGGCATGAGACGTGGACAATGCTTGGAGAGGACCTGCGAGCGCACGGAGTTTTTGAACGACGGGTGCTGAGAACCATTTTCGGCGGTGTACAGGAGAACGGAGTGTGTAGACGGAACCATGTGAACCATGTGCTCGCGCAACTCTACGGTGAACCCAGCATCCAGAAAGTGGCCAAATCTAGATGGATACGTTGGGCAGGACACGTGGCGAGAACAACGGACAATTACCCTGCAAAATTAGTTCTCACCTCGAATCCGGTTGGTACGAGACGAAGAGGACAGTAGAGCAAGATGGTTAGACCAGGTGGAGCATGATCTGGCAAGTACGGAGTGCCCGCGGGATTGGAGGCGGGCAGCCATGGATCGATCAAGTTGGCGGAATTATGTTGCGCAGGCCATGTCTTAGGACGTATGCCCATTTAAGTAAGTAAGTGAGTACTGACTCACGAACCTCTTAGTTAAAGATTAAAGATGGACGACGTAACAGGATCTGTCTCGTCTAGCAGTTTTTCTCCTCCCAAATCCTAGCCCTAAACCAGTGCAGTGCGCTATGCAGCGCCTCGCTACCATACTTGAAAAGGTCACTCGGCAATCCGTTTTTGCCGGTGGCCTTATTGTTCTTCAGCTTTTTCATCTCACGATAAACTTCATAACATCGATCATCTGCTGTTGGTGCTCTTAGGACAATTCCTGTTCCGCTTCTGCTTGCTATATCGCCATTCAGGTGTCCGTCGAATTACGGCTTCCATCTATCGACCACCTCACCGGCATCCGTGTCGTTGCGTATGTCGGCTTGCGGCACATAACCTTTGCGAGAACGGTTAACCTCTCGAATTCCTCATATTCACAATCCTCTCGCTGGCGCAAAAGAGCGTCTGAGAATTGTGGTCATGTCGTTGCGTACCCGTTTGTACTTCCTCTTGTTCTCCCTCGTTGACTTGCCTAGGTTTATCGCCCGGATCCGGTTTCTCTCATACCCTACTGCCTCGTATTTTCCGTCATACGATACCAGTCGTTTCTGCCGATCAGTGCCTACACTCCTAGTGCCGCCGTTGCGGTCCTGATCCATACCACGATTGGTGCGTATGTTGGTAATGTGTGAGAAGAACCAGCCAGCCTACATTAGGTCTTTTTTCGTGAGAGAAGGGCACGTTGCGGAAGGTGAGTTGTAGAACCGGCTTTTTTTTTTAAATATACACAACAAGCCGCTGGTCGCTTACCACTTGATCCACGGTCTCTATTTTATGCCAACTATTATTACTAATGCTGGTACGCACTGCCCAACCGTTTCCAACCAGTCTTCAAAGCCACTAAATATATCAGATATCATTCATAGATGGTGGTGTCTCCATTGAAAATATTTATGTTAGTGCCAATGGAAACGCATGGTGATTCATGGATTATTTTTAATCCTAGTGCATAAATTTTTGATTCTGATGAAAGAACTCTAAAACGCTCACTTTATGGTCAGATTCATGAAAAAAATAATTCCATTGATATAGTTCACAAATAAGATGTTTATTTGTAAAAATGTAAAACTCGCTGAAATACGGGATTGGACAGGAGGGCGAAAAAAAGTTGCGAAATCAAGGTAACTTAAAAAAGTAACATGAGAGGTTCGAAAGCGATAGTTTTGTTGTTTCTGAGCATTTTGCATCGAATGTGGTACTGTACGATTATCATGAAAAGGCACGCTCGCTATACCAGTACCGGAAAGAACAATGAATTCTCCCGGCGAAAGAGTGGCGAGAGGGCGCACAGTCTTTTTAGTTTTTGGTTTTGGATGGTTTTGTATTAGAGACCAAAATAATTATTCACCACGAGCAGGTATGAATGGGATAAATATAATAAAATTTCGAGTGTAAAATGCGTCCTCTCCACCGCTAGATGTCGATACCTAAAAAAAAGAGATTTAATATCGTTTTTGGATCTTTAGTTGCATATTTGTTGTGTGGTTCAGTTTTAGCGCAGGGAAATTTTATTGATGAACTATTTGTACCTTTATTTCATTATTCAAATTCGCGAATGAGTTGCAGTTGGTTCACGTGGAAATTGAATGGCCCTTGAGTGTTTTACCCCTTGGTCAACAAAAAGTGAAATAGTTTAGAAAAGTTGAACTTGCAGCATTTCTAGATATTTTATTTTAGCTTTATGTCTGGAAACTGCTATCAAAGCTACTTCAAAAAAAAAAAAACTTTGTTGTAAAGAAAACAGGTTAGAGCTTTCATTTGAAACGTTCAAAAGTTTGTCCACCAAATTGGATTATTTCAAAAAAATGCGTTTTTGAGCGAGAGCATTCGAAAACTGAGAAAAAATGCGTAAGATGCTATGATAAACTTAGGTGGGCATCAGTGCTAGTATTTAGGATTAGTGAGCATTATTGTGTTGGGTTCCTCAGAAAATTGATCATGAAATATCAAACTTTGTAGACGATAAACCTTTTTTTATTTCGGAGCTACAGCTTTCCAATTTATAATGGCACTAAATATATTAGAAATCATCCAGAATGGTGGCGTCTCCATTGAAACTAGCTGATGTTACCGTCAATGGAAGCGCATGGTGGTTTATGTGCATCGATACCAGAGGTGACATTGTGCAGCTCGATTCAAACGATTTTTGCAATTTTAGAGCACGTTACACACTGCCAGTTTTGCTGCGAGCTTGAAAGAAGCTGTCATTGTAATTTGTTCTTTAGCTCATCTAACCCACAAAGTTGAGAAAAATACGAAAAATGAAACATAACACTCATCAGCAATCATTTATTTTAGTTCGAGTTGCTTGAAATGAGATGCGCAATGTCACCCCAGTATTGTATCTAGGTAACAGTTGCGAGAGCTAAGGCATCAAAACTGGAATACGGAATACTGGCAACAATTGAGGAAAACGTTCAGCTACACCCTAACCAATGCCAATTTCGTATCCAAGATCACGCCTAGAAACCGGAAATCGGTGTCCGTCGAGTTTTAGACTTTTTTTTTGAAATCTGCGGAACTGAAAATCAGTGTCAAATTTTCTTCATTTTAATTTCCAATTTGACGACTTTTTATTTTCATTGAACCTATTTGGATCTGTAGATCTTATAAGTAAGCCCTGCGAGTTGAAACCTCATTTTTGCTTCCCTTTAGTACGGCATTTTGGATATGAATATATCTTTACACATTTATAACTCTGGAGTTTTTGTGAATATTCAAACAGGTCGTGGGATGAGACTTTCTAGTATTCAACACCGTTTGCCATTAAAAACACAAAATCTTTACATTACACTTTTAATCTACTTCACTTTTTTAATCTATCACTCAAAAAAAGTGATAGAACAAAAAAGTTCTATCAACAGCTCAGACAAAAATTAATGAATTTTAACACAAAACCGCACAATTTGGGTTGTGCCAGCCTTGAATTTAACTGACGGGATGTCTCCCAATATAATGTTCCTTGACGGAACGAGAAACTGGCAGAATTGAGAAAAAAAGACAATTGTTCAATCGAGCCCACTACTACTTAAAACTGAGATCAATGCAGAAAAACTGACTGCATATAACAGAGGATTGAGGTACACCAAAAGACTGAACTGCAGGAATGCAGGAATGCACAAAATTCTTAAAACAAAAACTTGAAATCAGTTCGTAAGGTAGTCTTGACAATCTTAACCAAGAAGATGAGGGCTAATTTTTCTGAGGCAACCTGCTACCTGCTGTGATACAAGACTCAGGCGAAACAGAATGTTTATGGTCAGCAGATGCCTATCTAAAACTTGTGTCTGCTCTTTTCAACCTTATAAATCTTCTTGGAGATACGAAATTCATTGCTCCAAGTTCTATTTACTCAGTTGACTGAATTATTCAAACCCAGTGTTACCATGAGTTGCATACCAAATCCTGGTAAATGGTCCGAGTTATCTTTATTTTGAAACCGCGAAAAAGAGACAAAACAACTCACAAAGCCTAAAGTCCCCCATCAGTGTTGTTCTGTTGAAAACAACGAAAAATATTTTGGACGGCATTATCAACTGATACTGAAGGAGCATTCGGTAATGTATCCTAAAACTCTTTGGAGCTTGGAGTTGTGCAGCTGAACGTCAGATCCATTAAATAAAGAGTGCTTTCGCTTTTATTGTGGTAGACAAGCTATTAAAAGAGTAGCAGGACTAGGATATGATGCTATTAATCACACAGACGATGTAACCATAACAGGGTGCGACACAATTATTGTAACAACAATGCAAAGTCGGTTTCCGGGTCGATATTTTAATTTTACCGAAAACGAATAACAATCAACGCTGGACCTCAATGCAAGACGATGTTCCGGTCAACTTTCCCTCTGTCATCACCAAAGATAAGGGGTCTCCAAACTCGTCAGATCTCAACGTTAGGGACTTCTCGATTTGTGGGATGTTAGAAGCAAAGGCTTGCTCACGAAAACACACAAGATTGGACGAGTTGAAGAAGCCTTGCTCAAAGCTTGGAAGGAAACTCCTCAAAATGACATTCGGTCCGCCATCGAGTCTTAGCCTAAGCGTCTACGAGCTGTCATCAGAGCTGAAGGAGATCAGATGAAATGAGTTGTTTTTTTTTAATTGTTGTACTCAATAAATTATTTTATTTCGAAAGTTTTCTCTCACATGTAAGAAACATGGTTAACGGTCTTCTGATTCTCATTGCAATAATTATGGCGCACCCTGTAGTTTGTGGGATGTATTAAGACACGATATCTAATTGGTTAGAAACTGTGCTCAACATAACTTTAACTTTGTGGACAAGAGGGTTCAAATGTAACTTGTTCTAAAAACATAATAGCAATGGTAGAACAATAGAAGATTCTCTTCAAAGTAGTCCAATCAAGTCGCTATGTTTGAGAGTTACAAGGGCCTAGTCTGCGTCCAGGTTTCATTGTGTTTTGAACGTTACTCCTTAGTCTGTGGAGTAACTCTATATAGCGGTTCCAAACCGGTCTCCAAACAAATCTTAGAAACAAATTTTATAATACGAGACTGTGTCCGTCATTCATATTTTGTCATGCACGTCTGTTGGCCGGTCATTGTCCGGATAGGTATCACCTAAATGAAATTGGAAGAACTCACTTTAAAGAATGTCGTTTTTGCCAATTTTAAACTAAAACCGTTGAACGTTTACTCTGGAACTGTGGAGCATTGTTCAATCAAAGGACGTCCATATTTGGAAAGTAGGAAAAGGGTTACTAAAGCCTCTTTGAAATTTGGCATTGCACAGTGGTTCCGTTTTCTAAGAAGGGCGGTCATAAATATTGTTTTCCTATGTTTTGAGTTCAAAACGTCAATCTTAGTGTATTTTTCGATGCTGAATTCGAAAATCACATCTATTTTGTAGTATTTTCTATAGATTCGTGGTCAAGGGTCATCTAAAAGTGCTGCTATCTTTTACTAACTTTGGCTTGACTACTATTTTTTATGCAATTTTCCAAACTTTTATTGTTCGATGCCAGAAATTTATTGAGTGTATACATATAAAACAAGTGTGTTTTTCGATGTGTATTTGGAAATTAGGGATATGTTTGGTTCACAACATTCATTTGATATGGTAATGCATACCAAGGAAATTACAATGAACAAAAAATATAATTCACAAAATGTCATAAAAAGAGTTGTAAAATAAAAATCTTTCTGCGTTCTCGGCTGACCACGAAAAACAACTGTTCTCTCCTTGGTGCTGTTATCATACTTCGATAATAAAAGATAGATCTGCTTCATTTAACCATGTGGCATATCTTTTGATGCAGTTGCTCTGTGTCCTATTACATTATTTCCAAAAAACTGATAATCGTGTGCAACTGTAATGTATTCGAGCTTACAAGTTATAATAATCCTATAGTGATGAGTGTATAGATTCTAAAACATTTTGTATCTTCCAATGAATTTTCCAGATTTTTCAGCTCAAATTTTAAAGATATGCATTTTGGGAAATGTACATGTAAGCAATGAACCTAGAAATATATTTAGGTAAAAAGGTATTCGCCGAAAAAGGGTTGCCCAATATTACCGCCGAAAAAAACACTCAAAAACAAAACAAAAACATTTTGTATTCACTTCTCACAAACCAATGGGCAGGTCTCGGCAGCCAAATTGTGTTTTGGACATATATACGATACCTAACGAACATTTTGATGTATTGCACTCACGTTAATTCGCTTAAGAACATTGTTGAATTGACAAATGAAAATACATTGGTGATGTCTATTATATCAAAATGTACCTGTTTTACCGTTGGCTCAGTTGTTAACAACACAATACAACATTCTTAAAACCACTAAAAAAGGCTCAACATTCCTTGTTTTTTGGACCTCCATATCAAAAATCCACTTTGGAATTCTTAAATTCACTAAAAAGGGGTGAAATCGCACTTAACCTAATAGCATGCTTCTTACAGCTGTTTAAAAGTGAAAACTATGCGTACTTCCAAGTCCCACAGTAAACAATTCCTTCGTAATACAACACAATAATTGATGTCATTGTTAGCTTCAGACTACAAAGGATGCTGAGAGGTGAAGAAATACCAAAATAATGAAATTTGATTTTTGGATTTATGACCTATGGGGGAACCACTGTGCATTGGAGTCCTGGTAAGGTACGGTTTATTGAACGAGTCTACCCAAACTGGGATTGGTGGTATGTCAACCAATGCCCATCATACCCTAGGCGACATCCATAAATTACGTAACGCAAAAAAACCCGATTTTTGGGCCCCCACCCCCCGATATGTCACGAAACGTAACGCCAACACCTACTCCCCAATAAAAATAACGTAACGCTGCAGAAGGATTTCCTTGATTAAAATGCTCGTTTTTGGAGAATCACTCCAGAGATTTTTCGTTACGTAACGTTTAACTCACTTCCCCCTCCATCCCTATGAGCGTTACGTAATTTATGGGGCCGCCTTAATTGTAAGTATGGATATTTGGCTAATGCCAAATCAAATTTGAATCATTCAACAAAAGTCCTAATTAATGGACGCAGTTGTGTTCTAGCTCTGCAGAAGAATGCTCGCATTCTCGTATTTTGCATAATGTCCAGAGACTAAATTCCGATGCTCGAGACCATTTTTTAATCCGAGATGACGATTTACCTTTTCTAAAATGCTGGCAGAGACAAATACCTTAATGCTCCCCAATATTAGTATTTTGTAATCGACGTGACGTTAACAAGTCTAAAATTTAGCTTGAGGCCATTTTGAAATTCAGTTGACGGCGGACGATAGCGGAGAGTCCAGTTTAGCTTTATAAACGAATAACTTGTTCGGCAAAGTCTAAGTTAAACTAAACTATCAACACAATAGAAAATCGATTGAAGCAATGTCTATATATTTGAAAGCGAACGTCTGGTTGCCTATCCTCTATGGACTCAAAAATACCGAGCCATACGGTTTACGAATTCACCCTTGTAGGACAGAGCGGAGTAAGGCTGAAACTCGATAAAGTTCTCGAACGTATTCGTCAGTGTTTTCAGCTAGTTAATGCATAAATTAGTTTTACCAATACGAAGGTACGTCCGTAACCAACTTTTGTTTGTAACCCACTAATAAACCATTTACCCTAGTTCGTAAATTTCCTCTAGTATAGAACAGGTACATATTGGTAACTGATGCAACCGTACCCACACTTTTACATTGCAACACAGCTGCAGAACTGCTGGAGCTGTGATAAGCTTGAACAGAACAAAAAAAAGTTGCGAAAAAAATATAAGCCGACACTTCCCTGGCAGCAACTTTTACCCGCAGAGGGACACAAGTTTCTAAAAGCGATTGTCGTTTCTGCAGCCACGTTCTGCCGGTTGATGCCAGTTAGGTCGTTTCTCTTTGCTATGCAGGAGCTCGTGTGGGCAGAGACAATCAGAATTTATTTCTGACAATAATTGTGCTACCATAAGGTGTCTAGGAATAAAGAAAGGTAAGGTCACAGAATAGAATGTCGAAAGACTTCAGAGCACAGACGGACCTAAATTGATTGATACTAATTAAAGTTTTAGATGAGATCTCAATGTTTCAGTGCAACTTGTTATTGTGAATAGTTCATTTTCCAGGTTGGCAGTAATGGCCAGATCGTAAAATATGTATGACCAAGAACAACTAGTTTTTGCTACACAGAAGCAGTATATTACGCAGCCATGTCTACTAAACTGAGTGCACATGGTTCGACTCTTTTTAATCGGTCAATGGTGCTCGTTGTACCTAAATCATTTTCAGGCCGGCACAAAATGACAACTCCTATCTCGGTGCAGGTATATTGTAACACTCTTGCCTAGTTGTTTCGAGCATCATCTTAGGGGTGGAGGTCTCATAACTCAATAAGTTTATCAGTTCGGTTGCAATCTGAAATAATGTCGTGCATATTCTGCCCCTTCCTACGGCAGTTGCATGGTACCTGTCCGTATCATTACCCACTGGCATGTGGATTAGACTGGTTCAAAAACCGTCACACATCATAAACTTAGCCTTTATAAGCCGTTCTGCGTGATGGTGTACCGCAAGGAAGCGTTCTTAAGTCGCTACTCTTTTTCCCTTATTAAACGAATTGGAGATGTCACCCCTCAGTGATTTACAACACTTAGCGTCACTTCACAAACATGTCATCAAAAACAAATCGCAAAATATTTAAGCGTTCCTTAATGATCGCTAAAACACTTCTTCAATGTATAATAAACATGTTTTAACAAGCATTATTTTTAAATATTGAAATATGATAATAATTAACAATAATTTGTCACGACATTAATGGAACGTAAAATCAAAAACGAGATCCCAATGGTTTGCTTTTTAACCCACTCGAGACCTTTCATTTGAAAAACATTTGACCTTTCATCAAAAACAAATCGCAAAATATTTAAGCGTTCCTTAATGATCGCTAAAACACTTCTTCAATGTATAATAAACATGTTTTAACAAGCATTATTTTTAAATATTGAAATATGATAATAATTAACAATAATTTGTCACGACATTAATGGAACGTAAAATCAAAAACGAGATCCCAATGGTTTCCTTTAAACCCACTCGAGACCTTTCATTTGACTCCATCTCCCTGTTATTGACCACGTGGTTACGGCCCGTAATAAAACAGTGCTGTTATTCACCTCCTTGTTCAACCCAAAATCTGGTACCGAATTCGAAGAAAATGTCACGAGTGACAGATACTGTGGCTTCCCGAAACACATACTCTATCTAGTTTCACGTGGTATACCCAAACTAGACAGTAATAAGACCGTCGTGCATTTATTATATTTACGTAACACCAGCTGATGATGAAGTAAACATTAGTTACGCCACGCTTGGTGCCAGGACGAAAGCAGCACCGGAGCCCGTAAAATTTAACGCTTTAAGACGGGTCTGTAAAGGTTAGGTACGTAGTTTAGCAAATATAGACAAAGAGGCACCGCTTCTTCCCTGTTCCGCTAGAAAATGGCTTACGGACGACGTAAGGCGTCAATCCCACACGTTGTACTGTGCAACATAGGAACCAGCTGAGTTGTGCTTCCACAGTGTCAACTTGGTATATAGCGGTTCTAAGATAGCCACAATGATGTGACACCTTGAGAAGCGTCTGCAGCAGTGAGGCCAGATATCTAGAAAAAAAGATGTTTAAACTAGGAAATCCGATTTCTACAATTAAAAGGACACTGACGGCTCGTTTATACAATTGAGTTTAACTGACTGTTAATTTTAGACCAGTCCTCCCTAGTTTGGCAGCTCTGGTTCGCGCTGACAGAAGATAGAGCTAAAACACTTTCCTAATGGTGGAAACAAAATGAGTAAAATTTAATGTTTAGCAAGCGTTGGCAGCGAGTTGCTTTACGGTTCGGCAAGCACGGCGGTAACGTGTAACATCCGCATTTATAGCTGCTAGGTGTGTAATTTTAATGCAATTGAGTACTAAAATAGTCAACCGGTATCCTTGAGCAAGCTGGGTGAAAAAAGGGTATCCAATTTCCGCACAGGCTAGACATTGACAATGCCGATTGCGTGTTGCATGAGTGTCGAACAAATAGAATTCCTTTGGGTGGTGTTATAAAATCATAAAATGACAGGCGCTAAAATCCCCCTCACCCCACACGCTGCCATTCTTCACTAACAGATAGAAAATGAATTCTCTGAAATCAGGAAGCCCGCTAGGAATGCAAAGAGAAGAGAAGAAAAAAAAGGAATCTAATTTGGGTTCGCCGGCATTTGGTAATTTGACGTAATTTCGCCCGCAATTTATTGGATTTCGAGCGCAGAAGCAATTGAAAATTGGCTCAGCGTGTCAGTTGTTCTGCAGGGGCACAGTGGAGAGGCAGTGAACGATTGGAAGTTACTTTTTTGTATCCATTTGCCATTCACTCTGCTATCGGAAGCGATTTCGGAGAGGGTGCGGAAGTCGGCACCAATTCACAGCGTGGGATTTTAATCGAGCAAATTTATATCCCTCTCGAGGCACATCGGCAGAATGTTGCCGCGCCAGTTCGCTTTGTAATGCAGTATAACAGGAATTCGAACGTTTATTGTGAGCCAATATCAGTGCTGGTCTTTTGCTCCCCCGCCCTGTTGGCGCATTCTAGCGAATGTTCTAGAGAGTATATTTCTGGACATACGCCAAATTCCTCCCTCTAGAAAAAGTTTCATCCAGATTAAAAACGATCCCGAATAAGATAGAATTAATTCAAGTTCAATCAAAATTGGATGTTTATCGATGAGTGAAAATAATATGGCGGTGGCAAGCTAACATTGACTTTATCATGAAGAGCTTTCATGAAGCTAATCATGAATTAAAATCCGTTTTGAAAAGCCAAATGTAAAGGTCATCAGCAGACTATACAATTACTGCCAAAGTTTGACTTTTCAACAACTCGATTGATGCCCAGCTGCTGACAGAAAACAAAATGACGGACACAATAACTAATCTATTCAAAATAATCCTATAATAATGTTTTATTTTTTCAGAAACGATGCTGGAAATGAAATGGTGCGAACGATTTTTTGTGACTGTTGTTGGTAAAGATTAGTGCTACAAATGTTTCGAAACGAAATTTGAGTGAAATTTCAATATAAGTTTTGTATCTTTTCAATGTCAATGCGGAAATAATGAGATCATCTGAGATTATTGGCGCTTAAGAGGTGAATATGAATAACTGCACATTTCTATGTCAAGCAAACGTGGAGAAATTGAGATAAACATTGAGGCTAACAGAGAAAAAGCATAGCATAGCGTTACACTGAAACCCTGCTCCATCGCTACAAAAAACGATTATATTAAATTTCCAGTCAAGTAACAGCCGTTACACGACGACACAGTTTGGAGCGCTATTATGCAATCTCACACATTTTTTGTGGCTCCCAATTTGGCATATGCACGATTGCTAGCGCTGCTGTTGAATGACAGTTTGTCGAGCTCATGTAGAATGTATGTGATAAACCATAATGTTCATGTGACTTTAACGCGGATATTATCGATAGCAGAGAAATGACAGCAAATTACAGAATATGAAAACGAATACGTGAAAAGAATTACATTGAATATGAGTGGTGCTAGTTTGTTAAGATCGGAATATTATTCACATTATTTTTACATACATGTTCGTGCACTTGTTCATTTTCTATTTTTTTGCATGATCAATGTGATAATTATATTTACTTACGTGAAAATCACATGCATTCTTTATTTTATTAGAAGAATTTTCGAAATTCCACAAGTGAAAATATACCGAAACCAGAATGGCGGAGCTCACAGACACCTGAGATGAGAACTCAGGGTGTGAGGATGAATCTAGGAAAATAGATGCTGGGGTAGTTACACTCTTCCAAACACCTACTTGGTCTGTTCCGGACCCACTATAACCTCTGCACTCCTCTGTAACACCAAATCTGCTTCCAGAATTTTGATGTAATGCATCGGCGGAAAAAACGAAAAGAGGTATGTGTCGTATACCTTCACCCGATTTCGATATTACCATTCTGGGTTTCGACTGGATTGAGCTTTTCGAATTATGGACCGTTATTATCAGTTCGTTCTGTAACAAAGTTAACAATCAACAGTCCAGTACGGATGAAATGGGACTCTGTGCGAAGAAAAAAGTTCGACTGACGCTAAAGCCAGTTTACCGTGCGTAACGTCCAGCTGCATACAGTGTTCAAGGTGCGGTAAAAGACGAACTTCAACGATGACAGAATTTGGGAATCGGATACAATACGCAATACGGATTTTCAGTGCGAATAGAAAAGTGCGAGCTTAACATGGAAGATGTAGAATACTTGAGGTAAATCTTGAACGGTGATAGCATCAGACCCGACCCGGGCAAATCGTCAACTATCGCTACCATGCTGCCGCCTCCATATGTTCCTTCACTCGATTCATACATCGGAGCCGTCAGTTGTTACGTAAAGTACATTCCGGAAATGCGGAAGCCACGGTTCCCGATGGATCAACTCTTGAAGTGGATTTGGTTGGAGCATGGCAGTAATCATTAGACTGATTCCGTTTGCAGTCACCGTTGGCGCTTTCACATTATAATTTAACCATAAAGATCATAGTGCCAGCGGATACATCAAATTACGGAATTCGAGCGCCAGTTGCCCACAAACTGCCAGATGGATCAGCAAAGCCGATATCATATGCATCAAGGAGTCTAACGTGGACCGAGTCCAACTACAGCCAAACAAAGAAGGAGGGGTTAGCGTTGATCTCCGCAGTTACACGGTTTAATCGGATGATGACACCATGAAGTACATCGTTAGTCAGCTGAAGCTCTCTCAGTTACGTTTAAAATGATCCAAGCTGGAACTAAGTCGGATGCATTACTGAAGCAGGTAAAGAAGTTCGTTGAAACGGATTGGCCGTCAAGTCAGTCGAAAATCAACGATCCACAGCTGTGTGGAGTCTATCAGTTATTCCCGATTATCTCATCTAAGGAGAACGACTAGTGATTCTAGTGAACTTCTGTGATCCAATTCTACGACTTCTACACAAGGCTCGCTCAGGAGTACAATAATTGCAGATTATTCTGGAATGGATATATAAATCCTGTATGTCTTAAGGGCACTGGGTACCGAAATGCCACTGCGACAGTCTTGCTGATTCTCTTTTGTGGATGGCCCCGATTGCTGTGCACAGGTTACCGATTGCTCGTACTAATTGATGGAGTAGAACTGTATTGTTGTAAACCTGTACCCCAATTAGGTACAAAATAGTAGATAAAACTAATGACCTGCTTGGGATTAGAGCTCCATAATTGGTATGGAGTTAAAAAGTAACTTCCTAAGAAGTTATACCTATAAGAAGCAAGAGCAAAGCAAATGCTTTGAACTCGCTGGTTTAGATTTGCAGAATCGGCAGGTGTCGTTCAACACTACACCGATTTTCTTTAAATGATAAAAAGCGAGACAGTGTCCGATAAGGAGTCCCGTGATTATCCGTAGTTCATTACGATTTAGACTAAGTAACTTTCTGGAGGTTCCGGGGTTCGGATAGATTAACTTTTTAGCTTGTCTACAACCCTGTACGTGTTGCCATTGGGAAGCTATTTCTAGCCTTTCCCAAGTTAGTAGTTCGCTTTTGATAGCGGAATTGGACGTACCCAGAAACGGCTCGGGGCCAATAAACCGCTGAGCTGATCCCTGTCTGGCGCATTTGGAAAATGGAAGCGCATTTGACGGACTTAAGTGCCGGTAGTGCTGCTTGACTGTCCGAGAATATACCGATTTTCGCATGTCTGTAGTTGCGTTTCAGACATATTTTTGGGCAGATATATATGGCATATACCTCTGCTTGAAAAACGCTGGGCCATTCGCCCAGGGAAAATGTTTCTCTGATACCGGGTCCGTATATACCGGATCCCGTAAGGGATCCCATTTTCGAGCCATCCGTATAAAAACTGACGATGCCAGGTGGAAGATTAGGCCCTCCATTGTTCCACGTAGAGCGATTTGTTTCCATCACTCTATACGGAACATCCATGTTGGTCCTAACGTCCATCCAGTCGGAGACTGTAGTTAATAGCGGAGTTAGTTTGAACTCCCTAAGTATGCGAAGGTGGCCAATTTGGTCCCCTTCGAGTATAGTTTTCCTCCTTTGCAACCTTAGAGCGCCAAGCTCTGCTTCCTTTTTCACATGAAGATGTAGAGTAGGCAGAGCATTGCTTCCATGGCTGCAGTTGGAGTTGTTCGCATAGCGCTGGTAACCGAAAGACATGCAACCCTTAGGCCACCACACAAGGGCAGCATAGGTGACTCTTGGTCGGGCAATGGTCTTGTAGGACCAGAGTGCCAAGTCTGGTTTCAGTCCCCAGGTCTTACCGAACAGAGTTCTGCAGGCCCAGATCGCCAAGGTCATATTTTTAGCGGCATGATCCAGTTGTGCAGACCAGTTTAGATTCTTATCCACAATAATTCCGAGGTATTTTACTTCATTGCCGAAGCCCAGTCTAACTCCATTCAGTGTTGGAGGAGTGATGGAGATCTTCCTTCGTCTACTGAATGGAGTTAGGACTGTTTTTAAGGGGTTTATGTTCAGACCCTCCTGTAGACACAATAACGTGCTGGCATTCGGAGCCGCTTGCATTCGGCTCGACAGAGTTGCGTCGTCTTTACCTCTGACGATGAGGACGATGTCATCAGCGTATCCAAGCTGTGAAAGGTTATTGAGCAGTGCGTCGACAACTAGTGACCATAACAAGGGCGAGAGAACTCCTCCTTGCGGGCATCCCTTGATCACTGACATTGTTATAGACGAATCTCCCAAGGTTGCTGTGATCACTCTGCTAGCGAGCATTGCGTGTATCCAGCTCCCTTATTGGAGAGAGCCGTACTAATTAATGCATAGGAGGTGTTATCCAAGGTCCCTTCAATATCAAGAAAGGCACATAGCGCCGTCTCCTGATAACTCAGGGGTTTTTCAATCAACGTCACTAAGCTCTGAAAAGCAGTTTCTGTTGACTTGCCGCTTTGATAGGCATGTTGGTTCCTATTCAGCGGGGAGTCTTTAAGAAACTCATCACGGATATATTTACCCATTATTTTCTCCATTAACTTGAGAAGTGATAAAGTCAGACTTATGGGTCTGAAAGTCTTAGGTAGGGTTTTATCCTTTCTTCCAACTTTGGGGATAAACACTACACCTTTACCTTCAGCCAGTTATCCGGAATATGGCCCAGGAGAAGGCTGGCTCTGAAGAGGTTGATGAGTTCTGACATGATAGCTGCGACCATTTTTTGTAGAAAGATGGGTAGTGGAACGGGTAATAGCAATTACTACTTGATTGTTGTCGAAGCTTTTAGCCCGAAATGGCCAGTAATCATCTCTACCTGTTCCGGAAATTTTTCAGAAACGGATTTCCGGAGACTTTGTTTCAGACAACGAGAGGTAGTTCACTGGTGAAAAAATTAAGTCTTCTGCAGCAACCGTAGCACCATGCAACTCGTAATGAACTCGCCGAGAGATTCGTTGACTGCTTCACGGGATGTTCTGCCGGTGGAGAGAAATCAAGCAGCTATGTCGGGGTGTCCTTTTTGCGTCGGTTTGCTACTACGGTCCAGCGATGGAAGAAAATCGTTTCTAGCGATTTTTGAATACATATAAATCTCCTTTGTGATGCATTAACATCGCTGTCAGTGTGCGATAGGGTAACGGGGGTATTTTGGCCAGCTTTGGGAAGTGTTCGCAGAGTTCATTAAAAACAAACACAATTTTTCAACATAAATACCTACTCTATTATACCATTGTTAAAAGCTAAGTGTCTATTTTATTATACACCGTTCAACAATGCAATATAATGAAAAATATCCTAGAAATATCCAAATTTCTACAAGGTATTAAAAACATATTTTGGTCCACCAAATTTTTACTATGGCCCACCTTTATATCTACAGACGTGTATGGAAATAGTTCGGACTAATTATATTTAAGATCATCATCGGTATTTTTAGAGCAAAAATAGTGGGTTTGAGGAGAATATCCTTCTGCTGTGAATTTCTGTAAATTTTAGGCAACTAAAAATGAAATGATTTGGCTTATAGCGGTTTTACAGGCATTCTCAACCAATTTCATATCGTTAAATGTGATAAATTATGAAGTAATTACCAGTAAATTGTCACAAGCTGCTTCTTTGTTCATGTGCAACAGCCGAACGGTAATGAAAAAGATGTCAAAAATTGGCATGGCGAAAATATGTTTGCTTCAGAAAGAGGCAAACATATTTCGGCCATGCGTTTAACCACTTTTTCAATTTTTTCCAACATGTTAGAGTATACAAACTGTTTCTATGGCATTTTATTGATGTTACTACAACAACGAATTGTTTCAAAAGCATACATATTTGTTACAATGGCTTCCGGACGTTGACTTGTATATTACCACTTCCTCTTGACTTTGGGTTGACTCAGCCATGACTTTGAATATGTATGAACTAATTCCAAAATAACACTACCTAAAGCCAGTTTTTCGCCGAAAATTCTAGTGCAGTATGATTCTTAGGTGTGTTATCCAATGTTGCATGCATAGTTTTCTAATTTTCATTGAATTTATCAGATAAAATGCGTAAAATGTTACCGGGTGGGCCAAAATATGCATGTGGGCCAAAATACCCCCGTGACCCTATACATTTACAGCACCATGTATATAGTATCCCTGCTGGCGTCCTCTCTTTCGCTTCCTTCGCACTATTCACCTCTTCTCGTTCGTGCTAACAACAACATCTGTATCTAAATGTGCACAGCTGTTTATATGGAGTTAGTCGCAATATGTACATATGATGAACAAAGATCATTCATGATCATTCAGCCAATGATTGTGATTTATGTCAAAAAAAGGTTAAAATATCCGCAAAAAGTTCGGCAAGTTTTCGCAGTAGAGAATGGCGGTTTCAGATGCATCGCGGCGGAGAAATACACTCATCGGAAAAGAATTTTTTTTTGCAAAAATCGACTCTGGAACTTTGTCGTTTTTTCAATTGTGGAAGGCGGAGCTTAAAATATTTAGAATTTATTCAATGAAATTGATCGCTAGTCTCTCGAAATAGCCTGTATAACGATATACACTATAACTAGCATCCAATAAATTATGTTTCATTAGGGTGGCTCATTTATTCGGCATTGGGTGGTTCATAATATTGTGTAAAAATGAGTATAAAATTAAAAAAATCACTTTTCACTCAATACCAAGAGAAAAATCCCTGAAAATATAATATTTGTTACATCATTGTCCTTAGGGTGGCAATGTTGAAATGGAAAAAAAAACATGTAAAATGGCAAGATATTACGAAACAAATTTACAAAATGTTTCAAAAAACCAGTCTGTGCAAAAAAAAACTATCTCAATCCAAAATTAAGATTGTGTCTCGCGAAAAATGTTGAATGCATTCATGTCATTTGCAAAATCACACACGAGGGGTACATGGAATTTGAATATTTAAAAAATGTTTTCGATTCCAAATGTCTTAAAAGTAACGGTGGAAACTGATGGAATGTTTATTTTTATTTTGTTTGAAAAATCTAATCTCTAGGACACTTGTACATGTTTTTACGAATGTTGTACCAGACAATTTATTCGTTTTATTTACCACAATAATTTCTTCTGCCAACACTTGATCGAACACACAGTGCTCTGGCTTATATTCTCGAACAATAGACTGTATCGATGTTATTCAGTGATAATGAGAGTGTAGGGATCTCAATCAGATACGGAACACAATAGACTCGTTGTTTCTGGGTTTGCGTCGTTTTGACAGTTTGACCATACATTTTCTGTCAAGTTTACATCATCAGAACGTGAACGTGCCCATTGGCTGAAACTTTACATAGACATTTTTATAGGCAAAAGATGCCATTTTGTGCTATTGGTTCAATTTTTTGAAAAACAACTCATTTTTGAAAAGCTATTGAAAAATGCTATTTCGGATAGGTTTTGATGATTACAAATGTTTTTAGAGCCAACACGGTTCGTTTGAACGGTGTGACGTCTTCGGCAAAGTTGTAACTAATAGTTTTGTCTTCCAAAAAAAATATACACTCTAAAAACATATTATCAATTTTTTTGAAAATATAAATTTAAAGAAAGTTAAAAATTAATTATCCAGAACACGCCCACTTAAAAAAACGATTTTTTTTTTATAAAAACTACGAAAGATTACCTGAGTAACGAAACCGGTCATGGAGAAATCAGAAAAAAAATGTTATTTTTTTAATTCATTTTTTTTCACAGGGTACTTCTTTTTTTGAAGAACAAAGTTATTATTTATAACTTAGTCAGATACACTATGACAATCAAATAAACCTTTTTGACTGTACAAATATTCTGAATTCCTCATAAACTGCCGGTACCCGCATAACTGTCCCATGCTGATTTTGGTCACTTTTGAGTTATCATCGGGAATCGACTTAATTGTTATCATATTTTCTGGAAAAAAAATAAAATTGATACTTTTGTATGGAAAAACATGGAAGAAATACCAAGTTGTTTTTGTCCCATATTGAAAATACCTGCATTACAGTGCCACTGCATAGTGGTACAAACTGCAAACATATAATTTTGCTCCAGATTAGTGTATATCGGATTATTTTAGACATATAGAAGTATGTCAATTAACTAGACTAATGTTGTTTTTCTGTAGTACAATCTACGTTGCTGGTGATACTGCCGGTTGCTGGTTAAATTTATATGGGATGGGACAAAATATGCGAGTACTTTTGAAATGTACCCGCATAGTTTGTCCCATTTTGTCTTTTTTCCAAGTCATATAACGTAAAACCAATTCCATTCAAGTTTTTTTGTCATTGGTTCTGGATCTAATTGCTGGAAATTCGAAAATTCACGGATAATATTAAATCGCTGTTCTCTCAACATGTTGTTTTTCATTATGGGACAGTTATCCGGGTACCGGCAGTACAGTGCTCTATTGGAAATTAAAAATATGTCTACAGTCGAAGCGGTATGTTTGATTGACATAGTGTCTTCGGCAAAGTAGTAGATAATATTTTGTCCTTCCAAAAGAAAAATATTCCTTTAAAAAAAATAATTGAAAGGATATTTTTTTTTCAATTTCTAAAAGATCGGACTGGTTTTATTGTTTTGGTAATCGTTTGTAGGTTTAAAAAAAAAAAATTTAAAAAAATGAGCTCATTTGAATAATTAATTTTTAATTTTTCTTCTAATTTTTTTTTCAAAAAATAATTTTTTTAATTGTAATTTTTTTGGAAAGACAGAAGTATTATCTACAACTTTGTCGAAGACGTCACACCAATCAAACGAATCGAAGTGCTTTTTTAATTTTATACTCATTTTTCACGATATTATGAACCACCCTTATGAAACATAATGTATTCGATGCTAGTTATAGAGTATATCATTATACAGGCTATTTCGAGTGACTAGCGATCAATTTCATTGAATAAATTCTAAATATTTTATAATCCGCCTTCCACACTGATAAAACGACTAAGTCCCAGAGTCGAAAAAGAATTTTTTTCAGATGACACCAATTCTCGACGTTTCATGCGTTTTTAAGTCATTTGGCATCAAAAAAATTTTTTTTTCAAAAACTTAAATTTCACGTACCCCCTCCTTTGGTGATTTTTCGGTTTTCAAAAAGGCCAAACTTCAATCGTTTTGCGCCACCCCATTTTAAGTCTGATTAAACTGAAATTTTACACAGGGTGTTTTTTGTGAGCAGATGAACATTTTGTATAGGTTTTTTTTTTAACCCGAAATGACCATTGTGGCTGGCACCCTAATATAATCGATATCTCCATGATCGGACAGTTCTCAATGTTTAGGTAATCTTTCGTTGTTTTTATAAAATAATATGGATTTTAAAAAAATTAGCTTTTTTAGATAATTAATTTTTAATTTCACTTTTGAATCTCTTAAAAAAATTGTTTTAGAGTGTATTTTTTTTAAAGATGAAATTATTATCTACGTCATTGCCGAAGACCTCACACCGATCAAACGAACCGTTTTGACTATAAAAATATTTGCAATGGTCGACTAAATTGATTGCCCGTTTTTGTGATGGAATTGCTCTGATATGTAACATGATGGTACAACATCGACGTGTTATATTACAAATTACGTAAAGTTAAAAATCTAGATTTCAGACCCCCTCCTCCTCCTCCTATGTAACGATAGGTAGCGTTCGACATGACTCCCCCCCCCCCCTAAAATTACGTAACACTAATCAGTCTGACCCGCCTCCGAAATTTTTAATTTCGAGCAAACATGATAGTTACGTAACTGTCTCTACTACCCCCCCCCCCCCTCCCTCCTGCGTAACAATAAGTAACGCAGTGATTCTTTGTAAAAAAGAGTCAATCCGAAAGGAAACGAACGAAACGTACCCTGAAACTTATTGTTGCTAGAAAAGAATTATTGTTATGTTTACTAAAAATCTTAGTTCAATACGACTAAAAAAAAATTAGTTTTAGGAGATAGGATCAAGCATTTGAATGTCTACTAATTAACACGCGAAGATGACTATTGCGTTTTTTTCGCGTCCACGGCCCACGATCAATCACGCAAATTATGCCAACCTTGCGTTTTTTTTTTTTTTAATTTATTTATATCAGGTAGCCACCTCCTCTGTCTCCCCTCTTAGCACTACCTCTCAAATTAATATGAGGAAAATGTTCCATTCACCATATCATAACCAAAACAAGAGGTAGATAAATTCTTCGACATAACCGCAAGCCCAACGTAATTGAATAATAGCAAAGTTTGATACCTATTAATTTTTGTGTTACCTGCTTAAGCAGCCTTTTTTAAATGAATAAAACAAAAAAAATATTATATATTATGTTTCAGACTACTCCAGTAGTTTTTTCATTAATTTGTGTAGCAAACCTGCCGGAAACAATCGTTGCCCAAGTTGTCCGATAGCCTAAAATAACTCTCCCTCCCGCCGTAACCGCACCACATCATTGCTATTGCGTCACTGTGATACGAAGGGAACAAGCAGCGTTGCCAGGTCATTTTTTCAAAAATCTGGAAAAGGCAAAATAAAAATCTGGAAAAAATCTGGCAGTCATTTCGTGGGGTGAAAGGTTAATTTTTCGAATAAAAGTCTTGGGGTACGCGAAATTTGAGGTGACAAACTTGCAAAATTTCGCGCCAAAATTGAAGTGATGACCTTTTTGCGGAACAGAGAAAATAAAATCTGGATCATCCATGAAAAATCTGGATAATTGGACATCAAAGCTGTCTACCTGGATACATGTTCAAAAATCTGGATAATGCAGCTAAATCTGGATACCTGGCAACGCTGGGGACAAGTCGAGTTTATTATTCTCTTTTGCTATCGTTTTTCCTCGTGCGACGAGCCACGTACGGAGAGAATAACACAACGAGTTGCGCGGATCACTCTCTTCTAAGAGCTGTATACAGTCTAGTTATGTATTTATTATTTCCGAGTGAGCAATGCATCAACATTTTGTTACGTACTGAGGGGATTCAAGTTTATTCATTACTTGAACACATCGCAATCTGTACATTTTAGGATAAAACGACAATCGGATCATAATCGTTTCGTTTCCATCGCTGCTACGGTCCCTAATAGCCATTGAGCCGGTTGGCTGCGGTGTCCTAATTCCTACTCCTGTTGCTGTGTTGTCGGCTCGTTGAACCGAATGATGTTGGCTTGTTCACGTTCAGTTTTTCACCAATTTTTTAACGATTTTAAACACTGCACTTATAAAATTTCCACTCTGGCTGGGTCCCTATTCGGGGGCCAGTTAAAGAACGGAGTTCTTTTTTGTGTGAAAGGAAAGACTTGTTTTAAACACTGCCTAACTAAGACTAATTTTATTGCCAAAAATACAAGTTGAACAGCAGTATCGCGGTCCCGCGGTGGTCGCGTACCTCAGCAGAAACGACGTCTTCGATGTCACCGATGTTGTCACCTGTAAGCGTTGGTAGCCTCCGCTTAGAAGGTTATTGAGATTTTTTTTGTATATATATATATATATATATATATATATATATATATATATATATATATATATATATATATATATATATATATATATATATATATATATATTTATATATATATTTTTTTTTTTTGTTTTTGTTTCAGGTGGAGGGGAAATTTGCATCCAAACCCCTGAGGTGACCAACCTCAGGGAGTGTGGGGTTGGTTTGAATCAGTGACCGGACCCACTAAAACCCCTCCAGTCTCCAGCCCATAATACTCCCCGGGACCACCGCTAGGTATTGCTTCGGGGAGCGGCTTTTGTGCTCTGTGCACCCTCTTGGTTCTATAGATCTCTTTGCTAACTTAGCTAACTAACCTGGAGACTGGCCGTTAGCTAACACTGGCGTGTCGGTGGTCAACCTGTCGCCTGTTTTGCAATTCTAAAACTATTTGAGAGGCGGCTGTACAAACCGCCCTCCAAATGTTTTATATATATAAATATATATATATATATATATATATATATATATATATATATATATATATATATATATATATATATATATATATATATATATATATATATATATATATATATATATATATATATATATATATATATATATATATATATATATATATATATATATATATATATATATATATATATATATATATACATATATAGATGGGTGAAATGGAGCCGCAATGGAGAGAGGACTAAGTAGGATCTGGCGGGAGAGAGCTGCTTATTTACTTGGCGAGGGCAATGACCGCTGGCGTAGGACAATAACCTGTTGATCCTATCGAGAATCGAGTCTTGATCACTCTTAGAAAGTCGATAGATCGAAGCAGATCGTGAAAAAGCTAGTTAAAAGAGAAATTAAAACAGTGAACAGCAGAGCAGAGAGTGAAGTTTGTGGACAACAGGAAAGCCAAGCCGCCCTACGCCGTTTAGCCCAAGAGTGCCCTCGCCAGAAAGCTGATTAAATTCCAATTTTCACTTCCCCAGAACCCCGAAGTTTGAATTTGAAAAACCTCATTGATTCAGTTTGGAAAACCCACAGTGCTTTGGGAAATTCGTCCAAGATCGAGCCAATTCCAACACACCGCAAGTTCAACGCTTCAGTGTTCACCAGCGAGGGCGGCAAAGGTCGCGGAATTGTCGCGGTTGTTTGCGGCAAAGGTGGAGGATATCGCGTCAGCCGGTTTGAAGGCGAAGGTGGTGGAAGCCGTGGCAGGAAAGGGGCCCCGATAGTGAAGAGTGAATGTTAGATAGAACGTGAGAAAGTGGGAAGTCAGGATTGTGAGAATAAAAATTGTTATTAGCCAAATACGTCTTTACATCGGCAAAGCATTTCCCAGTTGACCCGCGAAAATAAGGATAAGCGTGCCGACCCTGAGGCATTGTTCAGGGAGTCTCACCAACGCTCACGGTTGGGACTACTGGCAACTTACACACCAACGTCGGTGCACTTTATCCATGGCAGCAATGTTTGTAAATAATGTTACGTTGCTGCTTCCTGGGTCGGGTCGTTAACTCGCGCAGGGCACTGGTAACTGAAAGACAGGCCAATCGTTGAACTTTGATAAGTTTCTCCTGGGCAGTCGTTTCATTTACCTTAGGCCATCATACGAGGGCTGCGTAAGTTATACGTGACCGAGCAATGGTGATGTAAGACCAGATCGCTAATTGTGATTTTAGCCCCCAGTTCTTGCCGAACAGTGTGCTGCACGCCCAGAGACCTGCGATTGCCTTCTTGATAGTGTAGTCTAGTTAACAGTCCAGTTCAGCTTCTTATCCAGAATGATTCCAAGATATTTGATCCCGTTGCTGAAACTCTGTCTTACCCCATTTAATAACGGAGGAGTGACTGAATGCATCCTCCGCTTGGTTTAGGGTATATTGACTGTTTTAGCGGGGTTAATAATCCCTTCTTCTTAGCACCACTGAGAGTAATTGATGAATTAGTTTATCTTTGTATACTCGTAAAGTGTGGTAACGAGGTGAGTCGGGCAGTTAACAGGGCTTATTACACAGTGCAACAAAAGTTGACTTTTTTTTCTGCCTTGGCTACTATATATAATTTTTTTGTGTGTTTTTATACAAAACTGAATTTCCTCGAGTTTGAACATATTTCAACTTAAGGGGCAACTATGGCGCCATTTTGAATTTTTGAGAAACCGGTAATTTTTGTGGTTTTTTTCGACACCATTTTGTTTTGAGGCCAAATATCAAAATTCTAAGAGTTTGTCCACATATTAGCATCCTTTTACCCATCTTTTGAAAAAAAAACAGATCTTAAATCGGACAAAAACTGAGCCCAAAACGGTGATTCTACGAAACCGGGTTTGGCATAGTTTTAGTATATTTTTCACAAAGCAAAATAGTATCGATTATTTTTTAGCATTAATGGTAATTCGCTAATATTTCAAAGTGGTAGTCAAATTATATCTTATTTTGAGTAAAAAAGTCTCAGAAATCGAATGGTAGGTGACTGATCTACGTAAAATGTCAGCAGATAAACCTATTTTAGTATTGTAGGGGAATTGGGGCAAAATCGACATTTTGCTGACATCTAGTATGAAATCAGCATTATTGTTATCTATTATAGTTTCCCCACGTTTGATTATCTAAAAAAAATCAATTACTTCTAGCCAGCATTTAAAAATTGGTTTGTGATCGAAAAAATAAGACTCATGTATTCCAGTGATATGACTGGCCAAATATGTATAAAGTAATAGTTAGTATAACAAAGGTTTCTGCACCACTAGGTGGATTGATTCAGGTTTTTTTTTCAAAAGATGGGTAAAAGGATGCTAATATGTGGACAAACTCTTAGAATTATGATATTTGGCCTCAAAACAAAATGGCGTCGAAAAAAACACAAAAATTACCGGTTTCGCAAAAATTCAAAATGGCGCCATTGTTGCCCCTTAAGTTGAAATGTGTTCAAACTCAGGGAAATTTATTTTCGCAACAAACTTCATCAAAAAATCATACGTAGGAGCAGTGGCAAAAAAAATGTTGCACTGTGTTATGGATCGCGTAGATCCCGCAAACTAAAGATCCGCACAAAATTTACCCTCTACAGGACGCTGATCCCCCAGTGGTGCTCTACGGACATGAATAGTAGACGTAATATGCCGATCGACAAACTTGTTGTCTTCGAGCGTCGAATCCTGCGATCAACACTCGGAGGCAAGTTAGAAAATGGGATGTGACGCAGATTCATGAATTTCATGATGTTGTCAAGGTGATGATATACGTACAGCGTATAAGCGATAGACGATAATCATATTAAGCAGAGACCCGGATAGAAAACGATGACTTCAAGGCAGACCCCGCAAGCGTGGGATGTGTGATGTCGACGAGAATTCTTGAGCAACGGATAAAAGAAATTAATGGTTTGGATGGCTAGCTTGTAGTAGAAAGCAGTACCAATCATAGGGTGATATGGTAAAATGATCTTGTAACAATCCGGATCACCATTAAATTAGGTGCACAACTCACTGTTTTTTCATGGAAGTGCATGTTGCCATGTTCTTTTTGTCGTATTTTTGCTTCCGATCCGTTCCTATACGATGTCGAAAGTGCTATATAGAACATTCCGAACATTGCATTGATTCAGACGTCTTTAAAATTACTCCCGAAATGATCATCACTGATACTAATAAATTAAAAGCATCTTATTCCGCTGGACCTGATGAGTTGTAATATTTCCCCGATGTGCCGAAATGCTTTCTGAGCCGCTATGCCGCATCTTTAATAAATCCTTCGCATCAGGAAAATTATCGGATGTCTGGAAAAATTCCATAATGTTTTCAGATAAATACTAAATTCTAATCGTAATTCAGAATACTAAATTCGAAATCGTTCAAAGTATTTCCAATCGCTAACCACAAATTTTCTCCTTCCCCCTGGCAGAGCCCAAATACCGTTACGATGAATGTGTTCGTCTTTTGAGATTATCTCCGAATCAAACCATTTTGCGATGTCTTGTAACATGGTCACATTTTGACTTATATAGATATTGTACAAATGCATGATTAGAGTTATTTCAATGTTAGGAATTATTATTATAGTATGATTGTTATCCGTATTGTTCACCAAAATCTTCGTTGTATTCTGGTTCACTATTGTGGTGATAATTATTACACCAACTTCAAATCGAATATCTAGATAAGAATGGCACAAGACGCAAGTATGCAAATATCACAGACACGCACCTTTTCGAGCGAACGTACAAAGCTCATGCGGCTCTCTGCTGCGGTTCGCATAGCTTCTATGAAAGTCCCTGCTGCGTGAACACTTAACCAGAGGATACTCGGTTAATCGTTATTCCGTCTTTCCACGGTATTCTCTCCGTCGGGCAAGATCTCTCTTAGTAGGGGAATTCTTAGTAGTCGGCAGAATCTGAGATGGCTTAATTTAAACGGCTTGAACGAAAAAGAGATGCCAGTCCGGATTAACAACGAATTGGCTTTTGGGAGAACCTGTCGTTTGGAAAGGTCGTTGTCCTGTTTCGGCTAGATAACGTACTTCCGGTTCAAATTTCCCGAAGATTGCTCACTATTTAACTGAAGGATTCTCGCAGCGTCCAGCTTTATCTAACCTGGTTCGCGAATGTAAGTGGAGTGTTGGATCCGCGCGTTGTCGAGTGATATAAAATAATTAGGTAAAGTGAGTGAAGTTTTTACAGTCTAGCCAGTAACAGTGATGTTTTCCCCCCGTAAATAGGAGACAGAATTTAGTGCCTAGGATAATTTGTGCGGTATCGTGTGCGTGAAAGGCCTGAGAATATAAGGTAAAATTGATTTAAAAAAATAATTTCGTACACCGCGCCCTAACGCGTTTGAACAGCCGTTCAAACGGCTTTTTGTCTATTAGCGAACAATTCCCACCACCGTTAAGTGAACCATAGGAAACGGTTCTATCGATGCACGTGGAACGTGCTGCTTTGTCAACCACTTCTAGCGAAACCAGGATTGCTTTGCCCGCCACGGCTTAGAATTGGCTAACGGTCATCCACGGTTCAGTCCGAACCCACATGAGACATGAGACAGTAGGTAGATTGGAGGAGAGGTCGGCAAAGGCCGAAGATAAAGATGCGTGTAATTTAGCTACAAATAAACCAGTGCACTATGTACCGACGTTACCGATAATGTAAACCCACAAATCAGTTGAGATCATTTTGGCGAATATGAGAAGCTACCCCTATTGATTGGTTCGGTCTGTTAGGAACTTCACGTCGCTTGTCCAGTTGCGGTTCGTTCGTTTTCTTCTTTTTTGCTCCAAGTAAGGATTGCTTGGGAATCTCAATCCCCTCCACCCACCTTACCGACCGAAACGGTTAGTTTGATTGGAGTCTGTTTCCCGTGATGATAAAGTAGTGGGTGGTGGATTCTTGCTAACTGGCCGAGCGACGGGTTGTTTCAAAGACCTCTTCTGCGTTTTTTTCCACTGGCGTTGAATTTTCAGATAGCCGTTTAAGTTGGTTGTTGTTGGCCATACCTTCCGCGATTCACAGCTCGGGTTCTTTTACTGAATCCGCCCTGAAAGGAGATCTCTTGCCGGGCAAATACGACACGACGGTTGATACCCTCCGGAGGTGGCGCATTGAAGTCAACCGTTTGAGTTCCTTCAGAACGAGAATCACCGAACGCGTTACGATCGTCCGCGTTACAGTCTTCATATGAGCAGAATTACTGATAACCATATCATGTACCATCGCACGGAACAGGTAATAATTGGAAGACGCACTATCTGGGAAATATAGCGGGTACGGTAGCATTTCCCATTTAAGCGTATCTATGTAAGTTCTAACTACTTTGACAGTATAAGGCCGAGCGTTGTCATGCAGTAGAAGCACGTTTTTGGGCCTCTACTCGTACTGTGGCCAAACATCGCACAGAGCTCGGTCTGATCGCATTGATTGAAGTCGATACCGTTCCTTAGTGAAGGTTTCATTCGGTTTCAACAGCTTAGGGGCCGTCCACATACCACGTGGACAAATCTTTGACGATATTTACTCCCCCGTGGACAAATGCCCATATAATTTTTTTTTGTAAGGACCGTGGACATTACACAACCCCCCCCCCCCCCCAAGCTGTCCCCGTGGTATGTGAATGGCCCCTTATTAATAAATAACACCAACCTGATCCCACCAAATACACAGCACATTTCCTTATCTTCGCAGTATATAAATTCGGCCGAGCTGACGACGTAGAAGCATGACCGCACAGTCCCTATGATTTCCTTTTGTTAGGTTTGATGTAATTCGTTTTTGCCGCTAGAACAGTTGTTTACAGGCGGAAAACGATACTCAGCATCCCTTGGCTTCAAGTCATAATGAACCCAAATTCCTTGTTTTTGATTCATTCCCTAAGCATGCAATCGCTTGGAAATGGCTTGACGTGTAACTTATAATGCCGAAGCAAGTAATTCCTGCGTTTGGCATGGTTCCTCATCGAGCAATTCCTTTAAATCTGCGTCATGGAAGTTTTTTGGCCTTCCTTCACGCAGACAGTTGTCAACACTGCAATTACGGTCTTTAATGCAATGGATGCAATCATGATACGTTGATTCACCTAAAGCAGCGTTTCTGTTAACATTTTTCAACTCTCGATGCGCTTCAGTCGCCGTTTTCTTTGAATGAAATGAGAATAAAAACTTTTGTCGCAAATGACGATTATTTCGCACCAAATCAGACATTTTCACATAGCTAAAAGTATATGACGCCGGAATGAAATCACTAACGTTTCAAACAGTTTTGTTTACCATATGTCTCAGCTTGATTTATCTCGTTTTAGAAATGTCAAAATCGACCAGCACTTACTATTGGCGCCATCTATTGATAAAAAGCGAAGACTAAGTTTTGCAACTGATAGATTGAGTAGAGTCATGAAATAAGTATCAATTTTCATATCAAATCTCAGTGAATCCTAAGCCACCATAAAAACAAGTGCAGCTAGTTAAAAAATAAGTTGAAATATGGTAAGGAATGGCTTTAGTAGGCTTGAGTCGGAAAAAACGGGCCTCAAACTGCTAAATTTTGGATCAATATCGACAATTTTAATGACAAGAACGAAAACTCTGATTAACTAGCTGTCTTACGAATATATAAAACACCGTTCAACACAGACAAATCATTGAGTAAACATAAATCGAAATTGCAGCCGTTCAGGCGCCACTTCTGGTACTGCAGAAAACAGAAAACAGAGAAACAGAAAGAGATACTGCTTAAAATAGGTTCAGGGTGACTGGAATAGTGTCCCTCGATTCTAAACTTCAATTGATTGGTGTTATAGTTTGCTAAATCAGTTTTACAATCTGAAAACAAGTGCTGACAGAGAGAAATATAATAAACGAATTGATATACTTATGTTTGTATTTCACCTTACACATTTCGAGTATTTCGTCTCAATACTTCGGTGGCTCCTAAAGCTTCTTAAAATAGGTTCACTACCCTATAATTTCGTCAATAAATAGAAACAGTTCAGTCTAATTAGAATTCCACTGAATCGAGCTTTTCAGTAAAATAAATTTTGAGGGAAATTTTCCATCTATTGGACCAAAAACCATTTCCAGAATGAATAACGAGAAAATGGCTTTCGAAGGCTAAGCGGTTAAACTACATTACATCATTATTTCCCAAAACTACCAAACTAGTTTTCGACGAAAACAGCCCTATCATGCTAATTTGATATTTGCAGCGAACAATGCTTACGGGTGGAGAATAAAACGTTTCGAGGAAGACTCTCATCGATTTACCCTTCCATTTTATGTAGACTATATTATCCTGCTCCGGCTGCGAGGTGGCATTGTTCCGAAAAGCTTCGGAGTGTCCTCAAAGAGAGCAAAGTTAAACCGTTCATTATTTCTGCCCATCAAGATTGGGTGGCACCCCGTTTCGTGTGATATACTTGCTCATTTTTGACGGTGGGACGGCGAGGAGATCAACACTCCTCAGTGTTGATAGAGTGCCACATTGTGACACTATCACACCATTCCTTTCCCGATACCTACCTTCGGGAGTGTCTTCTCTAGGCGTCGTTTCTCACTCGCATACACACACACTGGGTGTCACCGTTATCATGACACATGATGATCTAGCTCGTAACTCGCTTCAACCTCTCGCCAGTTTGCTCTTGTCACACGTTGTGGCTTACAGAATAGGTTAGGGTTTCATAACCTAGATAGATAAAATTTTGATTTACAGCTGTCATAGCAAAATCTAATTCAATATTATTCATAGTTACGAATAGCAGCAAATCACTTATTCAAACGTGCTTCCAAGTTTTTGACATTTAATATTTGTTGAGGTTTCTAATTTTTATCTCTGTCGAAACTAGAATGTTACAAATGTTAAAAACTCCAGGAAATCAAAAATGTTAAGAAAGCAAAGCAAGTGTTGTTAGATAATTGCCCAAATTATTTCCAGAAGAATCAAATCCTGAACTCTGCAATATGCGAAAAATAACAATTCTGCCAATGTTGCTCTACTCAAGCAAGTGGTGAAAACTTGTATGCAGCAATTTGGCCCTGAATTGATGTCAGCACGAAGCTTTCTACCTCCGAAGAGAAGTTTCGTTCAAGTACGGTCCGATATATCACCATAATGAAAGCACAGGAAATTGTTCAACCATCAATTTCCGACCGAATTGTGTGCTCCCCCTAGAACGATTGCATGGATTGAAAAGCAAACTTAACCGCCAGTCATCAGCAGAGCAAACAAAAAAAGAGGGTTGAAGTTTGCTCCGCCGGAGCATGCAGATCAAGCGACGAAATATTTATTTATTCACGGTACCGCATGCAGAATGTGAATATGCGAAATCGTTTTTGGAAGGTAGTAAGGTTCAAAGAAATATTTTTCAAGGAACATTTATTTGACCTATCAATTAATGAAGTCTTAGAAGTATACTTTACATTTTTAAGAAAGAAATATAAGAACAAAATAATGCAGTAATAGCCCCTAATTGAGCTGCAAAAGGTACTAAATCGATACCCAATTAATTAGGCCGTTTTGATTTTGGGCTGATTTTGAGGGCAAGCGAAGCCTATCGACACTTTTTGCGGCATCAGCAAAAAAGAAACCTCCCAAATCATGAAAGCTTCATCTATTTGCTGCGATTAACTTCCTACGTTACTATCGGTGAACCGAGAGCACTTACATGTTTAAAAGGCTTTCAAGCTTCGATCCGATCAAACATAAGCCGATATGCGAAACAACACATGGATTACCAGGAAATATGCAGTAGAAAGGACGTTCGATGAAGCAGGTTCGACAAAAAAAGCCACCGAATGAGTAAGCGCGTACTTGCGTATATTTAGCTCCATGAATGTATTGCAGAAACGCAAAAAAAAGCGAAAGTCTACAACCGCCGGCTAAAAATCAATTTTCAACCGCAGCTTTCTCCACTACCATTCAACCCGAACCATCCCCTTGAAGCAATGGAACTGCCGAGGGTAAGTAGACCGGATGACGTCGAGCAGATTTCAATAGATGGATCACGGATGGATGAGCTTCATGATGTTCGAATATTTTGCCCGTCACAACCGAGCGATTCATTAATATCATGAATCCCGTGATTGGATGGGAAGTGAAGCCTTTCGACGGAACTGGTAACTTTTGATCGTAGACGAGAGAGAGAGAGAAAAAAAGAGGGAAAAAATATCCCACTGCCAACAAGACGTACTCGTCGTACATATGCCGACCAAACCGACCGTTGGTTTTCGAATTGCCGCAGGGTGGGACGCAGCGCAAGCATACGGCATAGAGGTCCACTTCAGCTGCAATCTGTTTAATCAGTTACCCTCGCACGTAGCGCAGTCCAGTTTGTGCAAACAAATGTTATCAATTTTATTCGGCCCAACCTACTTGGTATGGAAATACAGAAATTTGCATTCGTATTTGCGCGTTGACATTTACTTTGTGTTGGCATTCCCATTCATGGCCGAAAGCAATGATTTATCATCGAAGATATGTTGAGTTTTATATTGACATTCATAAAGAAGCTCCGGATTTGCATTTTCTGTTTGAGACTCGACCTTTCAGTATTTGCGGTGTCCCTGAAAAGGACCGTTATAATTGTTTTTTTTTTTTTTGTGGACCAAAATGGTAATATTTTATACAAAATATAAGAACGATTTCAATCGAGTATTAGCAATACTCTGCTAAAAACTCAGAATCCATATTAGAAAAATCATTAAGCTTAATTCAAAAGATTTGTTGGTCTTGAAAAAGACAGTTTATATGTAGATTTCGAAGCGAATTTGGCGATGTAACTGTCTACATCTTACGACTGCTAGGACGAAATAAGTTATTTTCAGACTGATCATTTTCTAAACCGCAGCCTAAAGCAGCTGCTGATGATAATTATGAAGCAACACGAAAGAGCAAGCTGTAGTGCCGCGTTTCCGGGAGCGCTTTGTAACCAACGGTTACAACCGTCTTCTCAAAGCCAAACAAAAAGGTACAAGCCAAATGTATGACAAAATTCGATGCCATTTTGAGCGTACCCTATATTGTTGATCCACCTCACAGCGTGAGATGTCGCCGCTCGTTACCCAGGCTCATTTCCAAATCCGAAGAGTTTTAGGAGGAGGAGATAAATGAACAGGCCTGGATGGCGGGGGAATTTGGGTCAGCAAACATAGTAGTGGGAGTGATTGTAAATAAATTAAAAGAACCAGTTTAGCAATTATAATTTGCTCAGGGCAACAATACAAAAACCTTTTGGTTTATATGATTTAAACATAAGTTGAACGTTTATGGAAAGATTTTTTTATTATTAAAAGAGAGCGCATGTGAGCTCCTAATTTACTAGCGCTTTCCATAGACTATTGCTTAGCAGCTTCCAAATTAAGACGCGCAAAATCACTCCCAAAGATAAATATAACCCCCATTAGAGTTAGGATAACTAACGGTCGATTTGAAGCACGTCAACTGTGGTCCGAAATGTGCCAGAAGGGTCGCTTACGCCGAAACGCATCGTAAAAACAATAGCGGCCAGAGTACCGCAAACTGCGGTAGGATACATCCGGGGAAGTCTTGAGAGTTGAGAGCGAAGCTATAAAAGGGAGTTAGAGCCACATGGGCGGTCGCTTATATTAGGCAGACAAAAAGTTACAATCGGGCAAAAGTGAAGTATAGTGAAGAAGTGCAGCATCGCGGAGTCGTGGACTTAGGTCCCGGAAAAGTGCTGGCAGAAGATCGGATCATCAAAACGCTAGAGATCGGCTGACCGGGCCATCGCCCGATAATTGTTAAGGCGGTGCTCACTTCGCTCGTAAAAAAAAACCCACTCCAGAATTGTGCGCGGTTTTAAAAAAAACCTAGATTAATCCACCTAGCGGTCAGACCCAGCCTTTCTCATTTAAACTTATTATTTGTAAAAATAGATTTACATGAACGCTTCAATCCAATAAATGTATATTCACTTTTTGGGTTCTAAAATATTGATGTTGTAATAGAAGTATAAAATATGATATAAAATTTGATGTAATGTAAATGCTCGAAAAGTAGCGAAACAAAAGAAATGACTCTTAATTTCGAACAATTCAATCACGTGCAATACCGGGAACATTCAAATGGTACGATACCACATTCAAATTATATTGTGGCCACATATATTGATCAAAGCAGGTATAGTTTTAAATAGCCTTTGAATTTCTTTTCTTTCCATAACTTTTGAACCACATATCAAATTGTTATGAAGTTTGTTATTTGTAAGTTTGAGAGATGACTCGTTTGTATGACACTAGTTATTGTCAAATAAGTCGTGTAATCTTTAAGATAATAGAATTTCGTTGTTTTATTTACAATTTAATACATAACGGTTGCATAGTTCGATTATAATCAAATGAAATGGGAACGTATAGGGCAGCCAAACTTTGAAACCACGTGTTAAATCATAATTCATCAGTTAACCCTTAACTAGCCCGTTCATCTGATAATATCAAATCGGTTGTGTACTTTCTGAGATAATGAAGTTTCGTGATTTTCACAATTCGGTACATTACAGACGAAGTTACAGTTTGATTACAGTAAAATTCAATAGGGTGTTATGAGTCAGCTAGACCTTTCATTTGACACTAATTTCGTGAAAATCGGTTCAGCCATCTCTGAGAAAAGTGAGTGAGTTTATGTATTCTTCGAAATATGTTTCTTTTCATAGCTAGATTTCACATTTTTAAACATAACAGGCAAAGTAATATTCCGATTGCAAAAGAAATCAATAAGGTCTTATGGGGTAACTAGACCTTTCATATGACACTGATTTTGTAGAAATAGGTCCAGCCATCTCTGAGAAACATGAGTGAAACTAAACAGTATCCAGAAGACGTTACTTTTCATAACTTTTGAACCACACGTTCAATCTATATAAAATTAAAAAGTTAAGGGTTTTTAAGATAGCCCGTTCATTTGATACCAATTTTATTGAAATCGGTTGTGTGGTTTCTGAGATATTGATGTCTCGTGATTTTTACATTTTTAAACATAACCTCTAAAATAAAAATCCAATTACAATGAAATTAAATAGGGTCTTTTGGGGCAACTAGAACTTTCATTTGCATATAATTTTATTGAAATCGGTCCAGCCATCTCTGAGAAAAGTGAGTGAGTTTAAGTAGTCTTCGGGATATGTTTCTTTTCAAAGCTGGATTTCACATTTTTAAACATAACAGGCAAAGTAATAGTCCGATTACAAAAAAAATCAATAAGGTCTTATGGGGTAATTAGACCTTCCAAATGATACTGATTTTGTGAAAATCGGTTCAGCCATCTCTGAGAAACATGAGTGAGATTAAACACTCTCCATAACACGTTTGTTTGAATAACTTCTGAACCACACATTCAATATTCATGAAACTCAAAAGTTAAGGGTTTTTTAAGTAGTTCGTTCATTTGAAACCAATTTTGTTGAAATCGGTTGAGTAGTTTCTGAGAAATTAATGTTTCGTGATTTTCACATTTTTGAACATTACCTCTAAACTAAAAATCCGATTGCAATGAAATTCAATTGGGTCTTATGGGGCAACTAGACCTCTCATTTGCAATTAATTTCATGAAGATCGGTCCAGCCATCTCTGAGAAAAACGAGTGAGATTGGGAGAGCGTTACATACACACACATACACACACACACACACACACACACACACACATACAGAAAATGCTCAGCTCGTCAAACTAAGACGATTGATATACGAGATTCGACCCTTTGGAGCACTTTTATACCTTTGGTTTTTCCAGTGATTGCTATACCTTTCTAGGAGAAAGGCAAAAAGAACCTAGTGTCACGTGTCGCGAAAGACCGTCCATCAACATACGGTCCGTGTTCCGATAGTAGCCAATCACCACGTTCAGGTGAACATTTTGGATCTCCCTGTAGTGCGGAGTTTATTTCTACCAACATCACGGGATACAACGTGCTTCCCCGATCGCAGGCACCCATCTCTCAGCAAAGGTGCGTTCCAGCTTCGACTCTCTTCCTCGAGTGACGTTTGGTTCAGCCATACAATTTGTACGACAGCCGCCGCCCGATCATCACCGTAAGGCGCCCACCCATCCGACGGCCGCAACGTGAAAGCAATATTTTTGAGAGAAACGAAGAAAAATGTTTCAGCTTCACTACAGCCGTTTAAACCTTTCGACTGCCAGCACGAAACAAAACATAATTTCTAATATTTCTCGCGTAATTTTTCAAAAGGACCTAAGTAACAATGAGAGATTCTCTCCTCTCTCACTTTGTTTCGTTAATTACGTCGTCATCATAAATATTTTCCAAGCTTTCTTCCCGTTAATCGAGAGATTGTAATACTGTCTTGCTTACTATGCATTGAGTGATATGAAAAATGGAAAATATAACATAGTTATTGATCAAAGAGAAAGTAAACAAAGAGAGTCTCTCAATGTTAGATAAGTCCTTTTGGAAAATTACGCGAGATTTAATGATTTAGTCGGCTATTGTGAGACCCAGAATAACCTAAAATTACTGGTCTGGTGGCCGAAAACAAAAGAAAGAGTTGCTCAAGATAAGTTAGAAAAACTTCAAAGGCTAGCTACTCTCTCAATCACGGGTGCAATGAGAAGTACACCAACCAAAGGCATTGGAAGCTTTACTCTTTGGAGTCCAACTTGACAAACACTTCCATTTGATAGTCAGACAAAGAGGTTTATCACACCGAACGGTTCTATGACTCGCAAAATACTGGAGCTTTCAAAGAAAGATCTAAGCACATATACTGGTCTAATAACAAGCAATTGTCCAAGCCGTTATCACTTGAAGGCTATGGAAAAACTTCAGGATGATTCATGACGCTTATGTGGCCTGGAAAAAGAAGACTGGGAACACCTGTTATGCCGGTGTCCGGCAAATATTAGTTGAAGATATAAGTTCGTCAATAGGGGGCTATTAGAACCCTCTGAAATCTGGAGATCAACTCCCTGTACGGTTATTTGCTTCATGCGAAGTGTAATACCAGACTGGACTAATGCTATTGGTCATATAGTGACGGCCACTTTCAATAGGGGTACGTTACCCTGACATAGCAGAATTAAAAAGGAGCATATGTCACTAAAAGATCAAAAAAATGGTCGCAGTGATAAAATACCCAACAAAAAAAAAATTTAATGTGTCTTCAGTTGACTCTGGCCTCCTATTAGCGCTTCAGTATTATCTCAGGTGCCATGGATCCTACTCTTCTCAAGTGCGCTCCAGGATGCGAAAAAAATGTTTTATTGATGACACCTGTTGCATCAAGCATCGCCGGCAAATCTCGATAGAATTAAGGTCCGGGCTTTGGAGAGGTCATTCCAACACTTGATCTTCATGGCAATATGCTTTAGATCGTTAACCTGCTGAAATACGAACTACTCTTCAAAACCCGTCTAGATCAGCGAGACGTCCGGATTTTCTTGTGTAGTGTTTATGTAGTAATCTGCCGTAAATATCCCGTTGATTTACATCAGACTTCCCACTTCACTCCACGAAAAACATAAAAATACTTCTAGAACATCTCATTTCCTTCGCCACGCTCCACTGTACCGTTCTTGTGACGCTCCTGCTTCCGCATTCGATCTGCACCACAGCCCAAATTTCGATGCGTTCGTCCAGAGATCCGTTTTCCAGCGGGAGTAGGCATGCTTTTAGCAAATTTAAGCCATTTTATTTTGTATATCTTGCGCTTCCGAACATCTTTACTATTCAACCCTACAGACAGCGACGAACTGTTTAACAGGATTCTAGGACAGGATTCAGGAGCTGAAGGGTCTCCTAAATCTCGCATCTCGCCTATTTCACGCATCCGTTTTGCAATTCCTGTCCCCGGCTGGGTGATCCACCACTCGTTCTTAGTTTTGCCTGGCTGAGTGTGTACTTTCTAGAGACAACCGCGAATCACCAATTTTACTTCAAAACAAGCAAAAAGTCGAAACATAAACAATAGAAAGGTTGTTCAATTTTTGAAGTGGTTTGTGTTCTTTTCTGTTTTTTTTTTCAACTCAAATCGAATTGTTTTTCTTTGAGTAGAACTCTTTTTTCAGTGGATACTCCAAAGATGAAACTTTGGAGGAAAAATACAAAAAAATCAAATATCAAAGTAGTGAAAGAATTTCCAAACTTGATATGATGAGCACATTATTTAACCTATAATTGTGAAAAAGTGATACAGGCAAACTTCGATTTAAGGTACTCTCGTTATAAGGTACCTTCGATATAGCGTCACTCGATATAAGGTACTTTTTACCTCGATATAAGGTACATATTTATATTATGTTACAAATAACTCCGAAATTGTTATGGAAACTTCTATAAACAACATACTGGTTATCTTGTCAACATTTCTGCTTACTATTGATTATTTAGGGAGTGTCCATAAATTACGTTACACTCAGCGGAAGTTTGGAAAAACGTACTAAAAATTAATTTTGCCGAAAAAAACATGATATAGTGTGGATGGGAACGGGGGAGCAGATAAAAAAAATTAACTTGAAGTTTGACCCCTGAACAATCTGTGTGAAATTGAAAATACAATGCTCGAAAAAATGTTCCAAACCCAGTATTTCTTTCATAAACCGCACTAGAACACTCTCTCAGCTGAAACAAGTTTTGATTTAAAAAAGAGCATTTTTATCAAAAACGTCATAGAACCTAGGAAAAAGTTGAAAATATGCTTAAAGTATGTTCGGCAGAATAATGTATTTTTCAAATATGAAAAAATGCCTAGGACATAGTAGGCCTCTTAAAACACATCCCAAATAGTTTATTGGTATTTGTTTTTTTAGACATTTTGAGAATGTGCGTTTATGAAACTACCTGTATGTGGTCTATTTTCATGAGATAGAACCAAAGTATCTTCAGCAAAGTTTTTCTACATAAAATTACCTAGAACTTTGCTAAAGATTTCACTTTGATTTGGTAAGTAAGAAAATAAATAAAATTATCATCTCACTTTCAGGCAGATTAATCAAGAATCTATTTGCATCAAAAGTTTTCCCTTGAGATATAAACAAAATTTGTCAAATACACTATAGCATTTAAATGGCATTTTTACACTCAAAAGGATCGTCAACGTTTTTCACATTTTAAACCACTATGCAATGTGCATTTCTGGGCCACTTTTATGTGTAATGAAAAATTAGTTCAAACGGTCATTTTAAAATTCAACGAGGAAAATGCAAGCTTTAAAATCCTAAGGAACGGAGAAATAATTGAAAAAGATCTCAAGCCGTAAGCAGATATTCATGGTTCTTATTCATTGAACCAAAAATTAAAATAACAACAAGAAGAAAAAAAAGGAGTATTTTCGATACAACAATGTGTATGTTTGTAAATAATTGGTAAAAAAAACTAGTAATAATAACATAATGGCTTGAGTTTTTTTCAAATTTTAATGCTCTAGACTACCTTTTTTTGACGCGGCATTTGAATTGTATTTAAAACAAGTCGGTTCACACTTATAGTTGGATACTATTTCCAAAATAAACTATACGTAGACAAAAGACAACAAAATAAAGTGTTTGAATCCCTATTATTGAAAATGTTTCATGATTCGATATAAGGTACAATTCGATGTAAAGTACAAATCAAAATTCGAAATGTACCTTATATCGAAGCTTGCCTGTATCATTAAAAAATGGCCTGCCTCTAAAACCCAGGTATAAACTGCACCTTAGTCGTTTGTTCCGTGCAAATTATGTTAGGCTATGTTGAGTTTTATAAATGTTTTCCATTTAACCTGGAACTTGCTTTAATATTTTTTTCGGCCTATAAAATTCGCAGAGTTTAGTTGAGTTATGAACTTCAAGTGTTGGGGAGGTTACAGAGTCCACTTTGCCAAGCGAGTGATCGAGCAAAACTCAGCTCATGTATTTAAGAGCGGATGTGCGGAGCATCCGTCGATCTTGCGCTGTTGGGATAACTCTTGAAATCTGCAGGGACGCGAGAAAATAAAACCGCTACTCACGAGACGTGAAGGCAGGTACTAGAAAAAGAGGTGCGAGTTCGGGCACTCACCTCAGAAATGAATCTCCAGCTTAAAAACCTGGATGAAATCACCGAGGGGTGCAACGTTACACAAACCCTCTAGGAGAAGTGCGAGGTCGAGGAGACCACTGAGTCAATCCGCCCCCGAAAGAGTCCAGCGGGGACCCAGGTGGCCGCTTTCCGACTAACATCGACAGAAGCGAACCTGGTTCTGAAAACAGCCAAACTGAAAGTTAGTTAGTCAGTAAGTCGCTTTGTCAAACTACAACAACCGAACGTTTGCTTCAAGTGCTTTGAGGAAGGGCATAGGACCTGGTCCTGTAAGGGGGCTGACAGAAGTAAATTGTGCTGGCATTGTGGTGGTGCAGGTCACAAAGCAAAAGACTGCGGGGAACCTCCCTAGTGCCTGTTATGTTCCGGGAAACGGGACTCCAAGCAATCTATCCAATCAGGTAAACGGCTGGGCAGAGTGTACCTGCAGTACAACCCGTACTAGTTGGCATAAAATAGACCCGTGGTACCAGCCGGGATACGAGTAACCAAGCGAAGATCATGGTAACCAACCCGTGGTGAGACCTTGGTCGTATGCTGACAGGGGAGGGGAAGGTGGGCTGAACTCCTGCTTTCTGAGCGTCTGTTTCCCAGGTTAGGGGCGGCTCATAACAGTGTCTGACCTGGAGCGGGCGGCTGAATAAAGAAACGTGCTGTCTCAAATGCTACACCCAAGATGGCAGCCCCATCACGAGACTCGATAGCGTAGTCCTAGTAAGGCAACCTACCTAAACAATTACACTACGAACATTCAAGAAAATATAGCTCGGAACAGTTGGCATGGACCTAGGCAACGAAAAACGGACTACGAGTGGAAACTCGGAACCTGGAACTGCAAGTCGCTAAATTTTGTGGGCGGAGACAGGGTACTGCTCGAGCAGCTAGAACCTCGCAAGATCGGCATCGTGGCTCTGCAGAAGATCTGTCGCAAAGGTGAGCAGTGGAGTAACCAACGAGCTGGGAACGGGTTTTTGTGTTATTGCCAGAATGCACGATCGCGTGATCAATTGGAAGGTGATCAACGAGAGGATGTCTGTTGAGGATTATAGGTTGTTTCTTCAACTAAAGTATCACCAACGTGCACTTCCCGCACGAAGGTAGACCTGACGACGAGAAGGAATCGTTCTACGCGCAGTTGGAGGCAACATACGACGGCAGCTCGTCACGGGACATCAAGATCGTCATCGGGGATATGAACGCCCAGGTAGGTAGGGAAGCGATTATAGACTGGTGATAGGGCCTCACCAGAGATGCCAGATGTTTTCGAAAAATGTCTGTAATTGCTCGGAAAAAAAATGTGCTCGAAACTGAAAAAAAATCTATCCGTGATTCGAAAAAATTTCGCTCGCGTTGTCAAAAGTCTGTAAAAATCTGCACACATTATAAGATTATTGTCAGCAAGCGATGGTGAGGAAGAAAAGAGCTTGGAAAAATTATCTAAGTATGGCCACAAGAGAGAACGCGACCAGCCGTGCCACGAAATGAAGTGACCACGCGGAGAAAGAAGCGCCAGCAGAAGGACAGAGATCGCGAAGAGCTGGGGCAACTGTTTTGGGCTAACGATACACGCAAGTTTTTTGAAAAAGTGAACCAATACCATAGAGGCTACACACCGAGTCCAGATATGTGTAGGGACGTGGAGGGAAACCTGATCACAAGCGAGCGCGAGGTGGTTGATAGGAGGCAGCAGCTCTTCGATGAGCACCTCAATAACGGAGCAACGGAAGGAGGCAGAAAGGAAGTTATCCTCGGAGTGCCTACATACGACAGTAGTGTCTCAGTTCGCGATACTAGAAATAAATGCGTCGAAAACCAAGTATATGAGAGGAAGAGGCTCGAAAGAATATAACACTCGCCTCCCACAGACGGTGATCAAGGGCGGCGACGAACTCAAAGTGGTAGAGGAGTTCGTATATTTGGTATCTCTGGTAACCGCCGACAATAACACAAGTAAGGAGGTCCAACAACGTATTCAAGCTGGAAATCGAGCCTACTTTGCCCTTCGCAGGACGCTTCTATCCAGGAGCATACGCCGCCGCACGAAACTGACGATTTACAAAACCCTTATTAGACCAGTAGTTCTCTATGGACTCAAAACCGTGACGCTGTTCACAGAGGACATACGCGCACTGGCCGTATTTGAACGGAAAGTGTTGCGGTCAATATTTGGTGGAGTACAAACCGAAAGCGTAGAGTGGCGTAGGCGTATGAACCAGTGATGCCACATTTTCAACAGTACTTTGAAGCCCAAAAAATCATGTCACCTTGATAGAAATTGAAAAAAAAAACCTGTATAAAAATCTGCATACGTATGTACTGGACACAGCCTTCTTGAAAAAAAAATGCAATATAGCTTGTTTACGCGTAGCATTGAAATATAATGACACCTTCGACACATTTAACAACATTTGAGTTTATGTTTGTTTTTTCAACTATATCAGTAAGTTAAATTAACGACCTCAGGAAAACCTAAAAAATCTGTATAAATCTGTATTATTTCCATAAAATCTGTAATCTGTATATGCAGAAAAACATGTATGAAAAACATGTTGAAAATCTGTATAAATGCAGATAAATCTGTATATGTGGCATCATTGGTATGAACCACGAGCTGCAGATACTACTTGAAGACCCCAACGTGCTAGATGGCTTGACCAGGTTGAAACGGATCTGCGAGTATCGAGTAGCCCAGGACCGAGTAGAATGGAGGAAAGTAGGTAAGCAATCTATGGGAGGCGCAGACCCGAGGTGCCCAGCCGGTAAAACCAGAAAGGATGACGCAACTGAACCTGAGCCACTGCTTCGCGGCCCAACAGCCACTGAGTCATTGTCGAACATCGCCATCGAATCGTATCTCTACCGCATTCCTTTCGGAAACGCTTACTGAGTCGCAGATAAGCCCAGTATGGCGGCCATATGAAGAGCAGGTTCCCGGTTCAGGAGATTGTGTCAGCTTCAAACAAAGGATACGCGGCTACCAAGGTGAAAGGAATACTGTACTGCAGTTGTTAAACTCCGCCACGTTGGTCTTTCGACAGGTTCGTTCAGATAGTCGTCCGTAACGATTATACTTGCAGTTTTGAACAACGAAACTATTATACTCTACAGTTTGTATCAATTGTGCATGTAGTTGCTGAGTAATACGAGTTTGAAGGTCATTTGTCGAGGTAAAATCGGATTTCTCCCCGCCGGGAATGGGTTAAGCTAAATAGTGGGAAAGTCGCTGTACGAATCAGAGGGGTCAGATCGCTCTGGAAGCTTTGGCAAAGCTCAACTTAGATCAGGCAACGTTAGAACCAAAATTTCATTCAGTAGAAATGGTTTCGATCATCGACGTTACGTTCTCCAACCCAGGACTGATCACGAACTGGATGGCTACACCAATACCAATCATCACTCGTTTTGCTATAGTGTACACCACAATGAGAGGCGGCAAGCAACGGGTAGGACCAACACTTCAACCGGGTGGAAGATATCGCATTTCAATGTCGAGGTAATTCAGAAGGCATAAAAAGAAAGCTCGAGGAAAGAGCCGGAGGGAGGCAGTAGGCTCCACCTGAGTTCTGACCAATTAGTTGCCACACTATCGCGGGCATATGAGTCCACCATATCTTGGACACACCAGTCTGCGAAAGGAAAGTCACCAGTATGGTGGTAGACTGACGTGATAATAAACACCCGCAGTGCGTGCCGCCGTGCAAACCGGAGAATACGACGTGCGCAAACCGCTGAATTGTTATTCTCAGGCTCCCCCACCACTTACCCTTTTTTTAACTTTGAATTCTATAATACCTTTGCGTGATTTTCTTTTTGCAAAAAAAAGTCCCTCTTATCAATAAAACTGACCAGAAGGACGCACAACGAAACTTCTCCAGGAAATTATAATTGTGCGATATTTGACAGGAGGAACGAAGCTTGCTATAGAAAAGCAGATAGCGTGTAAAAGGAAGGGTAAAATCACATTACACACAAGCACGGATGAAATTATAATAATAACCATGCCACTTCTTAATAGTGGTATTGCTAATAATAGAAACGCGGGATACAGTAGACACCCGGGCATATCTCACAATAGATCAACGATTCTGGTCGCGCAGTGAGGGAATCCGTACAGAACAAAAGTCCCTGGCTTCCGGCTGTCGAGTCCCACGTCCGACGGTCCAGTATCTCAAGCACAGACCATGGCTGGTCAGCCAACCTGCTGGACATCCAATTCGTGATCGACAACTGGATGCTCCACTTCAGCACTCAGCGTAAAAGAAGTGGCGCTAATGCGCAATCGCCACGCTTGACGTGAGGAATGTATTCCCTGCCTGCTTGGACTGCATAACTGTCGCGCTTAGGAGCATCCATGTACCGGTGTCGTTGTACAAGATTTTGGAAAATTATCTCCGGAATCGAGTACCAGTTAACAATACGGAGGAGGGTCAGAAGTGCGTCCCACTAACCGCAGGAGTACCGCAAGGCTCAACCCTGGGCCGGTGTTATGGAATGTCATGTACGACGGAGTGTTGAAGCTAAAGTTCACTCTATTATCGGCTTTGCGGAGGTCTTCGGTGAGTCGATCGTAGAGGTCGAGTTGGCGACCGCGCACTGCATACGCAAGGTCGAGAACTTTCATTGCAATGAAAGAGAAGAATTTTGGTGTGATGCAATAAAATTAAATTGAATCAAATTCCAAAAATCTCATTTAAGAGGGTTTCCGCATCAGCCGGAGGTATTGTTTTTAATTTTTTTTTCTCAAAGTGAAAAACGACGCAAAGAAATAATTATATGCATTAATTTTAATAAGAGTTCGAAGATGAGAAATAAGATAAAAAAGCAAAGCCTAGGTGCTACGTTCCGATTCGGAACTCGACCTTCTGTTTATTATACACAGACTTCGCAGCCAACTGTAAAAGTGTACAGGACAATTGCGGGGCTAGCGCTACGATCCAGTCTCTCCCGAGCCGAGACTTGAACCAACGACGACTGGCTTACCAAATGGGATAATGGAAAATAAGATAAATATATTTAAAATAAAAAAAAAAAACAAGAAGATTAACAACCTTGCACGGCAGTTCGTGCTTGATTAGCGTACATGGTTACAAAAAAACTGCTTAGTATAAACACAAAACTACTTCGTTATAAAGACAATTAAATAACGCTTCATTCCGCCACATTTATTGAGACAATTTCAATGTTGTTTATGCTTTTGTTGCCAAATAAAGGATGGTTGTGTGCAAAACTACAACCGCAAGCAGGCCCAGAATGGGGAGGGGGGCAAAAGGGGTAAATGGCCTCGGTTACCTCGTATAGATTTTGAAAACGTGATTTTTAACTTTTCCAAAGCAAAATGCAGACGGCAACGTGGTTTCAAAATTTACTTACTGTAATGTAAAAAAGCAAACGCTACTACTATTTTTCGCCTTGGAATATTTTTAGCAAAAAGACCTCGAAAATATTTGCCCCGGGCTTGAAGGAACATAGACTTTTCCTTCGCAAATTGTGTAATCAGAAAGTCTCTTTGTTTTGAAAGGGAAGTATGTCCCGTCGGTCACAACGCATATTATACTACGAATCTAGTAAATGGCGGCCGTAACAGGACTATTGTTTCATACAAGTCGTGATTCGCCGGGAAAATCGACTTGACCATTTTATTTAGCCGCTGCCGCTGCGTCATTGCTTACAGCTCCGGGGCCAGTGAACGGAACTGCCACTTCCTGACACGTATGTTCATGTTCACCAGGCACTGTTTCACTGTTTGGCCGGTTGTACCGACCTCCCGGCCAAGCGCACACTAGATGTAACCGCTTTTTCCTGGGTCTTCCTCTTAAGCATCCTTTGGTGCTTCTTGTCGCTCAGAGTCGTGGGCCGTCTGGAACCGGGCTTTCTTTCGCTGCTCTGATTGTTGCTCAATAGTGCCAAGATGTAAAAAGGCGTATCTAGCGTCCACATAGTTCCGCACATGGCCGTTTTCGGCGTAGAGCACTGTGCAACGGGATACCGTTCTTTGAATGAGTTCATTTTTGAATGGAGTAGCTTACTGTTTTCGCCATCATAGTTAGAGATCGACTGATAGATTCATCAAATTTTTTCTGCTGACCCATGGGTTACTATGACTGATGCTGCATGGGTAGTTTCGCCATTTCCTGTGTAGGTAAACCCATAAAAAATCGGCAATTGTTGTCCATTTTTTTAATGCAAACGTTACTAACTCTTTTGTACGACACCGCAAACCGTAAACAAACAAATTCTAAACTAACAAATGAACCACGCAGGTAAGTTTCGTCACTGAACTCGCTCTCTGCCTACGTTATAGTATACTCGTTTCTGACGCACTACGCGATGTCTGGCTGAGTATACTACAACGCGGGTGCCGATTCATACAGCACGCAAAATGCAGCGTTGCAATTTCGATGCTCGTCGCTCCAGCCTGTTTCCTATAGGACTCAAATTGGCCACACTTTCATACACATATAGCAGTAAGAATTCGGCAATGGCATTTATCTATAAGGCGACGTCCATTAAGTACGTCACGCAAATTTTGATTGATTATTACTCCCCCTCCCCTCCTTGTCACATTTTGTCACACATCCCCCCAGGAGAAGATCGTCACGTCACAGCAACTCTCCTCCCCCAATCAAAAAATGGAACCATGAGTATGCTGCCCCAAAGTGCCTGCCAACAGGTCTCGAGGTTTGATACTTACTTGAGTTATTCGTTGTAAGTTGCAATCCCGGCTCAGGAGGAGCGTTAGTGTCAGAAGGATAGTAGCGATAGCCCCGCAATTGTCTTCTACGGTAAGATAAGCTAGACTATTTTGTATGAAAATAATTATGTCAATAACCTTTATCCAATACTAATAGAAAAAACTTTCTGAAAATAATGCGGTAGCTCTGAAAAGATTCGAAATGGCATCTGGCTCGATGTCCAGCCTCTGAATATCGTCCCGGTTCCTGAAAAACTCAATCCTTTAGTGTCCAGTGCCGTCTTTAGACGGCCAGCTTCAATCAATACTAAAAATATATTTATAAAGTTTCATAGTGGTTTTTCAAAGTTCGTCTGATAATTAACTTGGGCACTAGAGGGTCAAGTGGTAATTAACAATTGTTGACTGATTCCCAGAAATCAAAAGTTTTCGTCTTGGATTTCAAAATGACGTTTGGAGTTGATTTTCGACCCCTGGAAATTATTCTTTTTCCACAAATACCCGAAATGGATGGTTATCTGCATTCAAAACAAAACTGTACATTTTCCAACAGTACAATAGTTTACGTCAAAAAATTACAAATTTTCGCATTTGATGGACACGTAGCTAATTTTCCAATCGATCGTTGCAAAAACGAAGGAAATTCGTAGAAAACTAATTGGGTTATCAGTATTCGAAATTTGACAAAAATTTTTACATGTTCCAATGAATTTTTTTTATTTCAAACTCTTTCTCAGAAACCTGCCGAAAGACTTAGTTTGACTTCAAAATTTAGAAATGTTCAGGCACTAATTAAAAGACTTGCTTAAACTTGAAATGTGTCGTGCGTGACAAATAAACTGTTTTAATTGAGTCCAATACCTACCCAGAGAAGTTATACAATATATAATAGCTCGTAGATATGCCCTTCGAAAAAGCAGATTAATTTAAAATTCGAGATACAATTCAATAAAACTGTTACAGAATAAGCCTTTTTAAATATATAAGATATGGACATCTATATTTTCTTCGGCGGTAAAGCGGCAGATAAATCTCGAAAAGCTTCGAACTTCATCTCTAAGAGTATCTAAGATAATATTTGCTCCTTCTATTAGCCAGTTAAATTTAATAAATATGCACTATTTGTCCACCTTTTCACGTTGCTCGATCAAGTATCACTGATACTTGATCGAGCAACGTAAAAAGGTGGAAAGAGTTTCGGCGCTTAAATTGCGTCTTGAGATGACTGAAAGAGAACAGCAAGCCGAAGCGTCACGCAAAGGTGTCATTTTTGTTCACCGAAAAATATCAATGAAAATGTTACATTTGAAGTACGCATGATTATCCTTACTTATAAATTCTGCCTAAATCTCCATTTTTTATTCTGGACGAAATGCTGGAAATCGTAATTACAAATCTTAAGTTTGCCCCTCTTTCCAAGTCAACTATTTGCTTTTTGTTTTCTAGCTTTCTTATTAAAAACCGCAAATTTATCGGCCAGCAAAACGTTTCTTAAGGGTCGTGAATTTCGAAACTTTTAATTTATAAATTTTTCGATGGATAAATAGCAGAAACCTCTTGTACACTTTAGCAAAGCTATTGATCATATTAATCATACCAATGCCACTTTAAAACTGTAACAAATAAAATAGAACCTGGTTTCTACGGCACGGTTGACGAAAAAACGAATAAATTATGTACCCCAAGCAAGCAGAATGCTGTTGGAAACTCTATATCAGATGCTTTTGGAATCACGAAGGAGATATATACTCTTTTTATCTGAAAAATATAAGTATCTACTCTTGGAAAACTTTCATCTCATTTTTCGAACATTTATTTCCTTCATTTCCAGATAAACTTAGCGATGAAAACTGTTTTGAAGAAGACATACCTTTGCCAGTAAATAAGAACCAATAGCTGATAAACAGAGTTTCATTTGAATTCTATAAGCACTGTTCTCTTCGTAGTGGTAGAGCTCTTTTATTGAATCGACATTAATGAATATAACATCAAATCTGTCTGATAATACTTCTTCGAATAAATATTATCATTAAATGTGTGCAAGTGATCTGCTTCAAAACGTGCACCGCAGAAGTACACGGTAGAAATACCGATAAACTTCAAAGTGCGATTAAATTTCCAATCATAACGCGATTTCCTAGAAGTTTAACACCTATCAACGAATTGTAAGCTTACCGTACGAGCCAGCTCTCTTCTTCTGAATGTTCACTTCCAACGTTTTTTTGTGTTCAAATTTCAGTACCTACATTCAATCCAAACAGCAGCGGAAAAACTCCCCTTCGGTGCACTTTTCTCCGTCGACTATCTTCCGTGTTTTATTTACACTATTTCCCTGCTGGGAGTACAAACCAGGTAGCACTCTTGCTTGTATCTTTACACTCCACGAACGATGGATAGTAGCGAAAAAATCTCACTCCTCGCACCTGCCGAATCACACTTCAATCGCAGCCCGCATTTCCACTACAGTGAAATTTGAATTCTTACTTTCACTTCTTTCCACCAGCCAGAAAAATATTCAACTTATTAATTCTGTGTAGCTTCTGTGAATTTGAATCATTAGCACCCCAACTGGAGCAATACAAACTCTGGTTTCCGCGAAACGCCATCCAACCGAACAAAATAACCGCGATGATGTTTACCTTTTCTTCAATATTTCTCCACTCAACCGCGGGAACAGAAAAAAACGGCATGTACGCGTACCCGCGTACCAAACACCGTGAAATCCTCGTTCGCACTCCAGAAAACACAAAACAAAAATACCTACAGGCCAGGCAAGATTGTCGAAGCGAGCCGAATAAGCCGTTTAACCCGCGTTTTCCCGGGGCACAAGAGAGCACACTGGTCCACTCGCGGTCACGTTCAACAAACGAATGCCGCCAACCGGTTTTGGCACGCTATCGATGGTGATGGTGTTGACGATGATGGAGGAGCCGCATGGTGCCCGGTTTCAAGCGCATCAATCGTCGGGGTCCATCTCCACTTGGCACCTTCACTAGCTGTACTGATGCAGACAGTGGCAACAGACTCCGTGAAGCTTTCCACACCCCGAAGCAGCGGTTCGGTTTTCCCGAACCAACTCCAATACAGACGCAGCGACCGACTGTGAGCGAGGCTGGGAAAACGTGTGCGCTCGGAAAAATCAGCTGAGTCGACGGCACGGATCGGCCGTCATGTGTTGTTGTTTTCAAAACAGAGCCACCCAATCTGAAGCTACAGGTTGCATGCAGACCGGAGCCGGTCTGGGTGCACACAGTGAGAGGATTTTGAGAGCGGCGCGAGAGAGGACGACTTCCTGGAACGTAGTACAATGTTACAACGAGCGTAGATTTTAGACGGTGCTGTGGCCAAGGTTTGACGTTCAAACATAACTTCGAATGGGGTCCTAAAGTTTCAAACGGTTGTCTGATTTTTATATATCAGCTGGTGCAATTTTCTGAGCAAAACGTGATTTTTAAAAAATGTTTATCATTTTCCTTTGATTTTTAAATGAAGGAAAAAAATTTGCTCGAAATGCCTTAAACGACAGTTCTTTTATATACCGTACATGGGCGAAACGTCATCTAAGACCTTTCGAACAGTTTTTTTACTCTTCATTTCAAAATCGAGGGAAACGATGAACGTTTTTTAAAAATCACGTTTTGCTCAGAAAACGCGGGTTTTTCAAATGATTTTCTCAGTCTCCCACAGTAGGTTTCAACTTGGCTCTTCAATTTTCAAGTTCTATATTTCTAGAGTAATGTCTTCTGAATTCAAAGATGCTGAAGGATTTATTCTAGCATGCACAGAATTAGATAAAAACGAGTTTGAATTCACTAAAGTACGACTTCTTATGAAAACTTGATTTTCTCCAAATCTGTGCATGTTAGAAAAAATCTTTCACCATCTTTGGATTCAGGAGACGTCACTCTAAAAATATAGAGCTTGAAAATTGAAGAGCTAAGTTGAAACCTAACGTGGGAGACTGCGGAAATCAGGTTACCATGAAAATACGTACTTTGGTGAATTTAAACTGGTTTTTCACAAAATGTTTGCATGTTAAAATAAATTTTCATCGCATATGGATTTAGGAGATCTTTCCGCAAAAATGCAGAGCCTAAAATTTGAAGAACGGTCTTGTTGTTTGAATTTTTATAAAAATACGTAGTTTTGTGAATTTGTACTGAAATAATTTGTAAATTCCAAAATTCACTCTTACATAACATATTCCATCCACCTGACATGATTTGATACATGGAGCAATTGATACATATGAAAATTCCCAGTGTTTGCTCAATCTGTTTAAAAAATTTGAAAAAAAAACACAGACATATTTGCGTCTCACAAAAACGGGGAGGTGTCCAAAGGGGTGGCACCTTTACCAAAACTTAGAGCAACTCCCCTTGAATAAAATTCCAAGTTTTCCCAAATCGGCCTTTTCAGTGCTGAGCACGAGCATTTACAAAAAACAAGTTCCGTCCCGGGTCTTTACGGGTTAAAGTTTGAGCTCGAATCTTTATTTTTAAAATACACTGAAGATCTTTGTAATTTCCGTAAAAGATAAGCTTTAGTAACGCAAGATCGTAAATCTAATTTAATTCATATCATTTTCGGAATCGTACCAATAATACTACTGACTTTCGAAGAAAAGCGAAATAAAAAAACAGAAGGCAGCGAAACTTCCTTCCAAAGATTGCTAGAATATTAGAGCCGTTTACCAGCCATTCGTGTTTATATCTTCTTCCCTAACAAGATGAAATTCTTTTGGAAGACAAAAAATGGTCATGCTTGAAGCGAGAATGGCGCGGTAAATGTGATTTCCGATGCTTCGATGGTTGTTTCGGCTCATCTGGCTTTGAATGCCTGGCTCTGCGGTGAAAATAAACACTCGAACGAGAAGTGATTTGAGTGCAAACGACCGAGCTTAAGTCACCTAACAGGGACTGCTGGTCTTTTCACCTGATGTATACAGCATAAAAGTGCCTAACAGCTCTGGTTGAATGGAAGAAAAACACACCAGCACACAAAGCATTCCTTCCCGAGCAAAATTTAGCATTTCCCAGTGCGGAAGGAAACGCACCAAATTCTTCACCGGCTCACGTCACAGCCTTACAGGATCCGTAGTAAGCTTTCGATTGATATTGGTATGTACACCAGAGCGGACCGAAAAAAAAAAGAACTCCGGCTTCCGTACGGACATGATGTTTGGTAGGAATGATGGCTGAAAGCCGAAAAAAGAAAATACTGCCTCCGCTGCTGGCTGCTACTAAATCCAATAATTCCGTGTTGCTTTGCCGTTCGATTCGAGAGCCGGGAGGCATATCGATCTGCCATCTCCGACGATGGAGGAACTTCACAGAAAACCTGCGACAGGGTCGCTGCAGAGAACCGTATTAAAGTTGAAAAAAAGGCAACGAAAAAGGATTTGTATCATCAAATTTCGCAGGCACATGGGGTCAATACTAAGCCAATATTGCTATCGATTTTGCGTTCCCACCCTGACCCTTGAGAAAAGTTTGCCTCTGGCGGTGAAAACAAACCCGTCCCTAAATCAATTCCATTCCAACTGAAAACAACAACAGCATCCATGGCCGAACCAATTCAATTGTAAGCGGAATAATATAGCCTTGTACGTGTCACGTCACTGTAACCACACCGCATTTCATCCGCAATACATGTTCGAGTGGGACAAATTTTGTCCTGGTGCAGTTGACGTGACACCGGGGAAAACAATCCAAAAGTGCTATTAAAAATCAATCAAACTTTATATATTCTCCTTTGGTATTGAGGGGCGCTAGGATCAGAGTAGAATCCTGCCGTCAAATTCGTTACCCCTCTCTTTTTGCATCCAACAAACAATCGGAATCCGAAAATCCTGTGTGGCATTGTGGTTTCGTTCTGACAGATTTATTATTACCTGAAGTTATTTGTTTTTTTTTTGGTTTATTCGTGGTAGCTTTACAAGACTAAGCTTCCACTTTTCCAGTTGTTTTCACTCCATAAACGGGGGGTAACAAACTTTTTATAGAGATTGATCGAAGCAGTTTCAGTATGGATTCTGATATTGGGATGCAACGCTTTGTGGCAGAATCAGCACATATTGTCACTGGTAGATAGCGAAAAGTGGGACGGATAATCTGCAAAATAGACAAAAGAATGGATCGTCTCCAAATCCCTCTAGCTAAGATTTCGTCGACACCATAGAAATTGTAGGTGAAGTCACTGTTCTAGTTCATAAATAACTCACGCAAAACAGTACATTGTAAATGGAGTGCAATTTTTCCCTGGTTTTTACCGGATTTCTCGAACTAATTTCTATTTAAAAAAAAACGGCTTTTACCCGTTAACATTCAAGTTCATTACGGCAGACAATGTGTGCAATAGGGAAAGCGACGGGATCTGTATCATATTTCCAGTTCGCTTATTTTTCGCTTTCCCTGCTGCACACATTGTCTGCCTTAAAGAACTTTACGGATTTGTTTTTTTTTTTATTCTCGCTTATTTTCCGTCGGTCTAGTTCCGCCACTGTTGTGGCCAATCACCGACGCCCAGGGAGGCGACTCCACACCCAGGACCCTAACTCACGACCCGTTTATAAACGGACCGGCGCCAACGGCTTTACTGCCTCATGCGATGGAAGGCGTGATCCCAGAGATATTTCGCCTCAGAAAATCTCCCGGTGTCGGCTAGGATTGAATCTAGACCAGTTGGGTTGGTTGTGAGTGGATCACGCCACCTCACAACCATCGACACCTATGTCGGCGGTGGGATTCGAACCCAGGCGTCGAGCGTGGTTGGCGGAGACGTTACCAACCACACTAGGCCCCCGCTTTTTATTTACGGATTTTTTGCTAAAATTATACAGTAAAATTTGAAGACATACAAACATGAGAATTCGAACAGAAGAACTAAATCTTTCTGTTAGGTCAGTTTAACGAGTGTTGTTCTGGCAGCACGATCAAACATACGCTATCATACATACACGACTGATCACTCAAGATTTGTCAGGAAACTTTGTTTGAAGTGGATAGACGGTAGAGTATATAAAATAGTTACTACTTTCCATAACTTTTATTTAAACTTTACTTGAAACAGTGAGTACATGAGTAATGAAATTATGTTTTGGCTACTTAAATAATTCGATTAACAAACAGATTGAAATAACGTGCTGAATTCACAAGGCTAGATAAACACCGATTTTTTCACAAAAGAAAGACAAACGTAAGCGAGAATTACTATTAATAATATATTATTATTCTTGATACAATATACTTAATAATGACAATGGAGTCTCAAAATCAAAATTCCTGCTCAGCTTTTAGGCTATCGCTATAATCATGTTGTATGTCGCGAAAAGCTCTTTCAATCTCACTTTTCCGAAAATTTATTCTTAATTGATTTATAATAATATATCATAAATAATAGCACTGCTCTTTGCTACTATTTATTAAAAAAAAAACACACTCCATACAAATTCTTCAGAAGTCCAACCTCTGTCTATGCTATGATATTCGTTTGTTTCCGCCAAGTATTAAACGCAGGATCTTACGCTCGAAGACTTAAAGTGCTTGCCGGTCGGCCTCCTTCATCGACCAACACTCATGGCCGTAGAGCACCACCGGGAGAATTAGTGTCCTGTAAAGCGCAAATTTCGTACGAACATGCATGCTGCGAGATCTCTGCTGGCTACGTTAACCGTAGAAGGTCCTGTTTGCAGCTGCTATTCGTCGCTTCGCTTCGCGGATAAGGTCGTTGTCACATAGATACCCCTATCTATCACAATCTCAGCACAAAGTCTCGATGAACTTCCACGCTCTCCACCAGCCACCATGTACTTCGTTTTGGTAGAGGTGATGATGAGTCCAATTATCGCTGCTTCCCTCTTGAAAGGCACGAATGCTGCTCTGGGGTTAATACCGACGATATCAATATCAACTGCCAAGCAAAGGAGTATATGAGACATTGAGATAATAACACTGCTTTTCTGCACGCAAACTCTCCGTACTGCACTCTCCAAAGTAATTTTGAACAACAGGTTCGAGAGCCCATCACCCTACTTCAGACCGTCTAACGTCACGAACGGTTCCGAAATTACGCCCGCTATTCTAACGCATGCTGAAAACCATCAAAGGTGACACGAATCAGTTTAATCAGTTTCATTGGGAAACCATGTTCAAGTTTGCAGAGTTTACTTTTCTGAACTTGTCAAGGATTTGACGCAAGGAGAACATTTGGTCCGTTATAGATCGCTTTTCCCGGAAACCGCACTGGTACTCTCCGACAGAGGCTTCCTGCAACGACCTATGTCTGTTAAACAGGATGCGGGAGAGAATCTTGTATTCAGCTAGGGGAGTATTATTCCTCGATAATTACTGACTGACTGGGTAAATGAGTCCCTCCATCTAGCCCATTGGAAGTTGTTTTCGGCCAAAACTTTCAAGATGAGCCGATGGATTGCACACAACCTCTACTCACTCCCGGCAGGGATTGGCACCATCCGGTCCTTGATTTCGTTAAGCTTACTTTGTTTACTTTTACGGCGACAGACCGATTATCGATCCAATGCCGAATCCAGAATATGTCGCCATGTCACTCGGTCTTGAGCTGCTATCTTCCAATCACCCATATTTCGTGGTCATCCTCGTCGACAGCCCATATCCAACGAGTGCACGGCCGTGCTCGAAGTCGACGGCCTCTATCGGTATTTCTGCTGAATATAGTTTTCGCTAGTCGTTTTTCCGGCATTCCAACTACATGCCCAGCCCACTGTAACCTGCAATGTTTTAACCGCTTAATTTTATCCGTCGATTTGTACACCTGGTACACTTTATGGCTCATGCGTCTGCATCAAAAACCATTTTCTAGTTTGCCGCTAAGGATTGAACGCAAAATCCTACGCTCAAAAACACCTAGCGCTCGCCGAGCGGCCTCTTTCAACGTCCATGCTTCATGGCCGTAGAGGGCCATTGGAAAGATTAGTGTTTTGTAGAGTAAAAATTTAGTACGGGTTTGCAGACTGCGGGACCTCAGCTGGTTACGTAATCCGTAGAAGGCCGTGTTTGCAGCTGCTATCCGCTATCGATATCGTCCGCAAAACCTTATATCTCACCGGCTATCCTGACGCATGATGTAGAGCCTTCAGGGGTGGCACGTATCAGCCCAATCAGTTTTGTTGGGAAACCATGTTCGAGCATAATTCGCCATAACTCATTTCTCCTTACTGTATCGTACGGTGCCCTTAAGTCTATGAACAGATGGTGAGTCTGCAAGTTGAATTCTCGAAATTTATCGAGGATCTGTCGCAGGGTGAACATTTGGTCCGTAGTGAAGCGTCGTCCTCGAAAACCACATTGGTATTCGCCAACAAAGGTCTCCTGCAACAGCCTCAGTCAATGGAACAGAATACAGAAAAGAATTTCGTAAACGGTGTTTAAAAGGGTTATGTCACGATAATTACTACAGTCCAGGCGGTGGCCTTTCTTGTAGATCGGACATATGAGACCATTAACCCAGTCCAAGGGTTATTCTTCATCGGACCACACTCTCAGCATAATCCGGTATAAAGCACGATACAGCTGTTCGCTCCCGACTTTGAAGAGTTCGGCTGGAATGCCGTCCTTACCAGCTGCCTTGCAGTGCTTCTGCTTTTCCACTGCTTTCTTCACCTCATCCATGGATGGTGGATCCACAGCTTTGACATCGTCCTCAATCACCATCCTGCTCCTTTCGGCTACGCTGTTTTCTTCACTATTCAACAGCACACTAAACAGGGGCTGCCACGTTTCGGTTCCTGATTCCATTAATCTTCTTGTAGAAGCTTCTCGCATCGTGCCTAGAGAACTAGAGAAGCAACCTTCCACTTCCGCAAGAATATGCTCCCAATGCTGTTGTTTCTTCCGGCGATGGAGCCTTTTTTCAGCAGCTCTAGCTACCCAGTATCTTTCTACGCTCTGACGAGTCATAGCTGTGGCTAACATGTGAACTCTGGCGCGGTTCTCTTCATCCGTCACTCGCTGGCACTCAGCGTCAAACCACTCATTGGACGTTGCTGTCGCAGATGTACCCGACACTTCTTCCGCTGTGGTGCTGATTGTACTGTGGATATACCTCCACTGTTCATTCAGGCTACCTACTACTTGATTCTCGATCCGCTCATCAACCTTCCGCAGGTACTCTGCAACCACTTCTCCAGTTGATAGCCGCTGGATATTCAACTGTATCCTTGTCATCCTGGATTTTGACACGTTGGACAACCGGGCGCGAATCTTTGATACCACGAGGTAATGATCCGAGTCAACGTTTGGTGCTCTAAACGACCTCACGCCTGTAACGTCTGAAAAGTGTCGACCATCAATCATAACATGGTCGATCTGAGAGCAGGCCTCTCCATTTGGGTGCCTCCACTTACGTATCTTCCGGCGTGCATAACAAGTGCTAAAGATAGACATTCCTTTGGCTGCAGTGAAATTGACAAGCCTCAGACCGTTGTCGTTCGTAGTAGAGTGGAGGTTTTCTCTACCAATCACGGGGCGGAAAAAGTTCTCCTGCCCAACCTGCGCATTTACATCCCCGATGACGATGTTGATATCGTGTCCTGGGCACTCATTATATGTCTTTTCCAGGAGCTCATTGAACTGCTCCTTCTCTTCAACGGGGTTGTCTACACCTTTATCAGGCTGTAGATGAAAAATTTGTCCTTAATTCTCAACACGCATATGCATACGGTCACTGATCGGCCTCCATCTAATGACACGTTTCATCTGTTTCTCTATGAGCGCGAAACCGACTCTCCTTACAGCTTTCACGCCGCCACTGTAGTAGATGTGGTACTTAAATGAAGTGCCCACAATAGGATCTACTACCCGGAATTCGCGTTATCCCGTTTCCAGTCACCTCTCCTCTGTACGGCAGCAACCTCCACATTCACCTTCTGTAGCTCTCTATCCAGGATACCTTACATTCCAAGTATCACGTTTTCAAGTCCTTTTTCGTTCGCCAAGGTCCATGCCGATCATTCCGTTCCGTATTTATATCTGGATTGTTCGTAGTATTTTACCTTCGGTATGCTGCCTCACTAGGTCTGCGATACCTAGTCTCGTAACGGGGCTGTCGTCTTAGTTATAGCTGGCGAGGCACCGCGTTTCGTAACTCAGCTGTCCGCTCTGGGTCAGACGCTGTTGTACGCCGCCCTTAACATGGGGATACAACCGCGTATGATCCCCCTTCCCAGTCAGCATATGACCGCAGTTTCCACCCGATCTCCGTAGTTTGATTACTCGATCTCCGCTGAGGTTACTCGTATCCCGGTCGAGTCAACAGTGAAGCTACTCCATTCAGAAGTGTCCGCGTTCAAAGAACAATATCCCATCGCGTCGAAAATGGACATCATGCGCCAGTTTTTGAACACGGGATAGGCTTGTTCCGGCATCTACAACATCTTTGCACTATTGGACAACAATCAGAGCATTAAGAGAAAGCCCGGTTCCGGACGGCCGACGACCCTGAGCGACAGGAAGCTCCAAAGGATGCTGAAGAGGAAGACCGAGAGAAAAGTGAGTACATCGCTGGGTGCGCTTGGCCGGGAGATCGGTGCAACCAGCCAGACAGTGAAAAAGTACCAGGCGAACGTGGACATACAATAGAGTGGCCTTTTTTGTAACATCATGCGATGTCGATGAGCGCCGGGCGGAAAAAGTTTCCTTTTTACTCCAAAAATAAGCAATGAAAATTTGAAGTTGATCAGAGTTCATTTAATGGACCCACAAAACGCTTTTATTCAAAAAAATAGATTCTCATAAGAATTGCTGTTTTTTTAACTCTTTATGAAGATTTTTGCCTTAGTTTCTCAAAATAGTTGTATATTTTGCGTCGAAATACTCTTTAATCATGAAACCATACCATTAGGGACATACGCATGTTACGTAACGCTGAATTTTAGCAATTCTAAATACCTTCCATCCCTGAATAACACAATTTTGCATGGGGGCCTCGCACAATGGAACTCTTTATTGAATGTTCCCTTCTTCTGAGTACGTTACGTAATAAATAAATGACCTCTTGTGTTCGTTAGAGGATTTGAAGCTGCCATTCAGTAATTATATCTCTAGTGAACCGTCACAATCGGATTGGTGAAAGAAAATTTAAAAAGTTATTAAGAGCTTCTTGTATGGATTCAATGTTAGTTTTAGTGTTATTATTATTTTTATTATTTTTTCCATGGAACAGTTCAGCACTAGTTATCTAAATTCACTAGGATGGTGATTTTTTTTTTTTTCAAATATAGTCGGTAGATCGCGGCGCGGCGATTATGAAGTGCTCTTGGAGTTAGCATTCACATTTCTTGGTTGTAAAGCGACCCTTTTTCACTTGTCACACTCAAGATTCATAGCAAAAAAAATTATTGCCTGAGAAAATATTTGCTCTGATCATTGACCATACATTGCATTCGAGACATGTCCTTTTTCATAGTCAAACTTTAAATTAAAACAACATTACATGCTACCCAATGTATGATTCAAGTTACGAATTATCTACGTGATTCTTTCGCATATATCGAAATTGAAAGTTGTTTCAGACGCTCTTACTGAAAAGATGAAGAATCGCTTGTGGTATTTAAGCGCAGAATAAGTTGGATTGGCTTGATATCCCACTTGAATTAAACAAAAAATGATCAGGCGATTAAAAGAAGACTTCGAGCCGCCACTTCGAATTTTCAGAAGCACAAGACTCGAAAATAGAAAACGCCTTTTCTGTGAAAACGCTATTTTATGTTTGCTTCACCGCAGCAAACATACAACAGCGTTTTCACAGATGACGCATAACCTGTTACCGAGTCTTGTGCCTTTGAAAATTCAACGCGCTTCGTGGGTCCATTAAATAAACTCCGATCAACTTCAAATTTTCGTGGCTTATTGTAGAGCTCAAAAGAAAACTTTTTCAGCCCGGCGCTCATTAAGAACGATAGTTTCAAAAACGGCCATATAAAATATGGCCACTCTATATACATGTCAGGAAGCAGCAGTCCCGTCCACTAGTCTCGAAGCTGAGGTAATGACGCAGCGACAGCGCCTGAATAAGATGGTCAAGTCGATTTTCCTGCAAATCACGACATGGCAGGGGTAATGGTGATGAAACCTATCGGACCCTAGATGGCGACGACTGGCAGGGAACTTCGTATTTTACTTACCCCACAAAGGAAGTGAGCACCGAGGTGAAGTTTGTTTCCCAAGAAGGTGCTGCTGCGGCTGACAATCAGCAAGAGAGGGGTGTCAAAGCTGCTCTTCTTTCGTTCCCGACTGGCCGTGAACGAGGAAATTTAAAGTAGTAAGTACCTGCCGGAAGTCGCGTCGTTTATCAAGAAATATCATGAGAGCGAAGACGCAGTGTTCTGGCCAGGTCTGGTGTCGCCCCACTACTCGAAGCGATGGTCGGAGGAGATGGTGTGGCTGAATAACGATGTGGTTCCCAAGTAGGCGAACCCACTCAACGTCCCCAAGTTGCGCTCCATCGATTTCTGGACAAACTAGCAGTGTAAGATCTACTCCAACAATTTTGTCGCTAAAACTGAGGAGGAATTGATGAACAAAACGAAGAAACGCATGTTTTCGTCCGCCTTGGCGAATGTTCCGGTTAACTGCCGGAAGGCCGCACGCAAGGGAGTATAATTTTGTGCGAGTTAGCTCACATAATTACCTTCCATGGAAAATTTATCAAACTCAATTATTTGTCTTGGTTATTTTTTTACCACCATCCGAAAAATTCGTTTTTCTAGAGTTCTGACGTTTCAAGTACTGTTCATCTGGTTTCCTACCGATTGTTCCAATTCATATTACTTTCTGACAAAGATTTTCATAATTTAGCGGTTCGCTCTGAATCAGTTGCTGTTTGAGCCACCCCTGACATGGAAAGCAAACGCTCGGACAAGCTGCCCCGTCAGCATACGACCAAGTTCCCACCGGTTCACTGATCTTCCCTAGGTTGCTTGCACCCCATTTGGTACCACGTGATGGTAGCGATAGTAGTTCCTTGACAGTATGCTCTAGACCACACTGGGGTATATTTTATGTCAACTTGTACTGCTGACACGCTCATCCCAGCCTCTTACCAATGCCAAATACCAACCCTTTTTCAACCAACGACAAATATTTTGATTTGAAAACAGTTTCCCGCCGAGCAAAAAACTGACAGAAAAAAATCTGTTTTTTGAGATTGGTTTTGTTTTAATCGAAAACGCCGCGGAATACTTATAAGAGCTTCTGAAATCTCGCACAGGGGGAATGATGAGTTCCAACATCCAGCGATTTAAGGGGGATGCCGTGTCAGCTGATTACGTTGGAGAGCAGGAGCAACGTATCTCAGGACAACAGGATGAGAGAGTAGAAAATATAGGACGTAGCCTGTGGAAAACCATGAATGGTTCCAACGAAACGACTGCGAGAGAAGTAGTGGGTGCGACACGTAGGAGACAGCGACAGACGAGTTAGACTAAAACTAGGGGACGCGCTTGCAAACCTTCTATTCAGCATTGTCTTTTCCTATTTGTCATGGCGGAAAGTGAAGATTACGACCAAGTCACGATCTAAAAAATATGACAAAAAAAAACCAATACAGTTCGAAGATTATTTTGTCGAAGAGTAAAAATGAGCTATGAGATATGAGTAACCTTAGTGGAGACCTCCCGGTGGAAACTGGGAGGGAGGGTCGTATGGCTGTGTCTCCATATTAGGGGCGACGTACAACAGCGTCTGATCCGCTGTGGGTGCCTGAATTATGGAATGCTGTATCCCACCAGCTACACCGGGCACTCACCTCAGAGGTGACTCTCCAGCTTAAAAACCTGGACGAAATCACCGAGGGGTTCCACATTGCACAAGCCCTCAAAGCGAAGTGCGGGGGGAGGTGGCTAAGGAGTCAATTCGCCTACGCAAAGGTCCGGCGGGGACCCAGATAGCTAGATTGCGTAAGGGTGACGCAACTGAACCTGAACCATTCTTTCGCGGCTCAGCAGCTGCTACACCAAGCAGCCACTAAGTCGTTGTTGGACATCGCCATCATATCGGACTCCTACCGCATCCCTCCCGGAAATGGTAACTGGGTTGCGGATAGGTCCAGTATGGTGGCCATATGCACGACGGGCAAGTTCCCGGTTCAGGTGGTTGTCTCAACCTCAGAAGGGTACGTAGTTGCTAAGGTGAACGGAGTGTTCTACTGCAGTTGCTATGCTCCGCAACGTTGGTCTACCGAAAGGTTCACCCTGATGGTCGATCTCCTATCCATGGAGCTAACGGGCCTAACGCCGTTGGTGGTGGCGGGCGACTTCAACGCTTGGGCTGTTGAGTGGTGAAGTCGCTTCACGAACCAGAGAGGCCAGATCTTGTTGGAGGCTTTGGCAAAGCTCAACCTAGTTCTGGCCAACGTTGGGAACAAAAGTACATACAGCAGAAATGGCGCGGAGTCGATCATGGACGTGACGTTCTCCAGCCCAGGACTGATCATGAACTGGAGGGTAGACGATGACTACACCAATAGCGACCACCAGCCGGTCTGCTATAGTGTAGACAACAACGAGAGGCGGCAAGCGACGAGTAGGGTCAACACTCCGTTCGTTCGCGGGTGGAAGACATCGCATTTCGATGCCGAGGTATTCGGCTGGGAAACCACCAGGTGACCCATCGGCATATAGGCCTATCTGCCTGCTAGACACGGCGGGCAAGGTACTTGAAAGGATCATCCTCAACAGACTGGTGAGGTACACAGAGGGTGTAAACGGTCTGGCAAGCAACCAGTTCGGCTTCCGGAAGGGCAGGTTTACGCTGGATGCCATCGTCTCCGTCACCAAGACGGCGGAGATAGCACTCCAGCGCAAGAGAAGGGGAATCACGCTTGACGTGAAGAAAGCGTTCAATAGCGCCAGTTGGGACTCCATAGCGCTCGCGCGTAGGAGCATCCACGTACCGGTGTCGCTGTACAAGATTCGGGAAAACTACTTCCGGAATCGAGTACTGGTTTACAACACAGAGGAGGGTCAGAAGTGCGTTCCAATCACCGCGGGGGTTCCGCAAGGTTTCATCCTGGGTCCGGTGTTGTGAAACGACATGTATGACAGGGTGTTGAAACTAAAGTTTCCTGTAGGGGTTGTGATCATCGGCTTTGCAGACGACATAACGCTAGAGGTTTACGGCGAGTCGATCGAAGAGGTCGAGTTGACGGCTGCGCATTGCATAAGGAAGGTCGAGGACTGATGCGCTCCAGGAAACTGGAGCTCGCGCACTATAAGACGGAGTTCACGGCTCTGAACAACCGTAAATCGGAGCAACAGGTGGTGGTCAGAGTCGGAGACTGCTCCATCACCTCAAAGCGATCGTTGAAGCTCTTGGGGGTTATGGTCGACGACAAGCTCACGTTCGGGAGCCACGTCGACTATGCCTGTAAGAGGGCCTCATCGGCTATCGCAGCACTATCTCGTATGATGTCCAATAGCTCAGCGGTCTATGGCAGCAAGCGAAGACTTCTTGCCAGCGTGGTTTCGTCCATACTTAGGTATGGTGAGCCAGTATGTTCCAGAGCGCTAGGTACTAACAGTTACTAACAGGTACCTACAGGCTCATGTGCCTGAGAGTTGTGAGTGCGTATCGTACGGTATCATACGATGCAATCTGTGTCTTGTCCGGCATGATGCCTATCAGCATCGCCATCAAGGAGGACAGAGAGTGTTTCGACCAACGTGACACAAGGGGCATACGAGGCACCAGAAGGTCATTCTCGATCTCCGTTGGCAGAGGGAATGGCCTAATTCCACAAAGGGCAGATGGACGCACCGACTTATACCGGAGATATCCGGCTGGGTCGGGAGGCGACATGGCGAGGTGAACTTCCACCTGACACAGATCCTGTCAGACCATGGTTGCTTCAGGCAATATCTGCACAGGTTCGGGCACGCGGGGTCCCCCATGTGTCCCGAGTGCGTGGAAGAGGAGAAGACTGCAGAGCATGTCTTCTTCGTATGCCCCCGTTTGGTAAGAGCGAGTAGCAACATAATGGCTGTGAGCGGACCTGGCACTACTCCGGACAATCTTGTCCGGAGGATGTGCGACGACCCGGACATCTGGAACGCGGCCTGTGCGGCCGCCTCCCAGATTGTTCTGGAGCTACAACGTGTGTGACGGGTCAACCACCAACACGCCAGTGGTAGCTAACTACCAGTCTCCAGGTAGTTAGCTAGGAGGTTATAAGAGTAAAGAGGTTGCATCACGCACAAAAGCCACTTCCCGACGTAATACTTAACCGTCGTTCCGGGAAGACCAGGGCTGGAGACTGGAGGGTTTTAGTGTAACTACCCCAACAGCTCTCCCCTAGTCTCACCCCCACACCCTGAGTTCTTTTCTCAAGTGTATGTTTGCAGATTTCCCCGCCACCTTTAAAAAAAACACCTAAGATGGCGCCCCCATCAGCAGGATGTAGGTATCGCGCAGGGCCGGCTTCACATTAGGATATAGTAGTAAGGAATAGGAAAGGTTCATGGGTGGCCTTCCGGCAGTTAACCGGAACAATCGCCATAAAGGACAAAAACAAGCATGTAGGCATGTTTTGAGTTCAATTTTTGTGACAAAATTGTTGGAGTAGATCTTACGCTTCAGTTTTACCAAGAAACTTTCGATGAGGCGCACCTAGGAGACGCTCTTCTCTTTCAACGAATGCTTCGAATAGTGGGTCGACCGCAGATCCAGTCAGTACATCGCGTTTTCGCCCTTATGGCATTTCTTGATGAACGGCGCAACTTTTGGCAGGCACCTCTTACTTTAGAACTTGGTGTGTCAAATGAACTTCACCTCGGAGCTCACTTCCTTTGTGAAGCAAATCAAATACAGAGTGCCCTGCCAGTCATTGCCATGCATGTTCGCCAGGTAAGTTTCACTGTGTGGCCGATGGCACCTCCCGACCAAGCGCACACAGCGATGTAGCAACTTTTCCCTCGGTCTTCCTCTTCAGCATCCTTTGGACCTTTATATCGCTCAGGATCTTCGGCTGTTCGTAACCTGGTTTTCTTTCGATGCTTTGATTCTTGTCCAATAATGCTAAGATATTGTAGATGCCGAAGAGAGATTATCCGGCGTTCACAAAGTGTCGCACGATATCCGTTTTTGACGCGATGGGATACCGTTCCTTGGACCCGCACACTTCTAAATGAAGTAGGTAGTTTCACGGTTAAATTTTGTCTGCTGGCTCATGAATTGCTATGATTGATGCTGCATTGACTGTTTCGTTAGTGAGTGTAAAGGTGAAAAATCAACAATGTTTGTGCATTTTTTTGATGCAAAGGTATAAGCTCAACAGTTTTGTCTCTTCGAAAAAAGTTTCCATCCAAAATTTAAACTTAATCGAACTTCTGGTAAGGCTTCACTTATACACTGCCGTGATATAACATTATGACGTACATACATTTGATCAGTTTTTCAGTACGGCCCAAAAACGAACGGGTTACTTGTCAATTTTGTATTGAAATGGTGCATACGTCATTTTGTTTTCTTGATTTGATGCAACGTACGAATAAGTAACAACTAAAAGAAAGATACCAAAAGATGGGTCTTCGAATAACGAACAAATTGGCATAAAACCCCATATTTGAAAAAATGACGCTGACGTTAGTCTGCGAGATTACGACAGTACAGTAGTGAAAGGCTTTCTTTTCTGACCAATGAAAAAAATGAACGAGAGTGACTCTTGCAGTTCTCGAAATCGAAATTTTGTTTGATAGCGAATCGCTTAGAAATGCATGAAATCTGTAGCTTTATAAACTCTCGCTCACGACATCCAATAAAATTTGAGGTTTCGAACATAGAAAACATTACATTTTTTTGGTTTTGTCCGATAATTCCGTGTGGATAAGTACCCACAAGGATATTTTCCGAGTGGTTACTATTATCCATACTACCCACATCAACCGCCGGCACTGGTACCGCGACCCCGGTATATATCAATACGAAACCTCTCTTAATCATGAACAACGAAATTAGAAATACAGCATCTCTAATTCGTTTGTTAGACGAACTTACATTATATAGTTCAAAATTTGATTCAGAACGGTATGTTTTTTATTATTTCCAAACGTTTAACTCTGTGAACTGTTAAACTGTTAATCGATAGATTATACCATGAAGCCAAATTGTGCTCAAAGAAACACTTCGTACATAAAACTTCCTGAATGAAATGCAAATCTAATTTCAGTTTAGTCGATAAAACTAACCCAACTTCACACTTAGTTTTAATATTTAATGTTTCGCGTTTGTAAATGCAAATTAGCCAAAGCAATTAAAACATTCCAGTATTGAGCGATGCGCTGTGCGCTTTTTGGTAACCATCATCATCATCCCCACAGTACCACCAGAGACGATCCATTCACCAGCGACAGCGATGATGGCCAGTAGCCTGGGGTCGACTGGCTGGCAGTGGCAGTGCAATCAAACACTAATTAAAACAGGTGTCACATTCAATTGCATTTGCAGAAATTAGATTTGGCTCCGGAGCTGCTTGCCCGGTGCCGAAGAAAGAAGGAAAATCTCTCTCTGAATGGACCAAAGCAGTCCGAGGATGGCGTTTTCTCGAATTTGTTCGACTCGAAATGGTTATCGTTGCACCGTACCATTGTCGGGCGGGACGATGCACTTAAGTTGGTACAACGCTCTGGGAAATAAAATGGAAAGAAGAAATGGTGCAATGGAAATCGCTGCAGTAATAATTTTTTTCCTAAATTGGTGTAATTTAAAGTGTAAAACATGAGAAACATTCAGTGATTTATTTCCGTGAGATGATTTATATAATGAGATCAGGAGGATATCCATTCTTTATCGTACTCTAAATTTTAGGGCAATTGCAATGGATGCCAGTTTTCCTATACAAATAGGTATACAAATTTAGTTCAGTCGAAGGAATATATCGACAATTTTAATGACGCATGGAAAACTCTGATTAACAAGCTGTTTTACGAATATATAAAATACCATTCATGGCAGAAAAATGTATACCTAGGTAATTGTTTAAAATACGTTGAAGAGAATTGAAATAGTAGTTTTGATGTTTCTCTCACAAATTAAAATAAAGCAAATGTTTAGCTTTCAAATTATTCGAATCAATGCTTCAAATCCTATTCAATTCATTTAAATTCATACGTTGCAGGATGAATGATATTCACAAATAGATTGTATCTGCGACCGGTGCTTCAAATTTAATGATCCTTTTATTGCTATAATAAAGCAATTTGCATAATCCTCCGGCATGCAGCTGACCTGACAATTCAGCTGTATATTTTATTGAACACTGTTTTGTCGGTTTTGCCACAGCTGTTGTTGATTGCACTAATCAGCCCTCAGCCACTTCCCCACCACCGACGTCCACAGGAGGACTTTTCTGCCAATAAATAAAGTTGACAGTAATTACAGTTATGTAAGGTTTAATTAGTGGTGGGGAAAGGCATGCACCCAGACACTGTTGGATTAATTGACCAAATGTATGCAATGTTTGGGATAACACAAGAGAGGATTAGACCAATGTTGAGGTTGAGTAAGAACACTCTTAAAATATCCGTTTAACCGAAGAATATCCCTAACTCTTTGGTAAAGTAAATGTAAGTGGTTATTTTATGTTCTAAAATTGCGTATCAAGTATACACACTTTCGTTTCAAGAGGTGAACTTCGATATTCCACTAAACAATTAATCACCCCGAAATCCCAATCAATTCCAACATTGTTCCACGTGTATGTGATTCACACATTCTCAAAACGATAAACGGCCATTAGCTGCTCATGGCACCTGATCGGCTCACGTTCAAGTCCCCTGTCCGCAAACAAATACCGCATGAAACACGAGCCGAAAATCAACACCATAAATCAATTGCGACAGATACTTTCCTGCTCGCTGCTGTTCGCTTCAGAACGAAATAGGGAGCAAATGTTTGTCCAAAATCGGGAATCCAACGGAAACGGAAAAATTAATAAAAGGATGAACGAAATTCCGGTTCCGGTTGAAAGTAATTTCAAGAGGTAAATCGTCCCCTTTGTTGAGGGTGATTATAATTTTTCAAAGCTGCCAACACATTAATAATAACAGCATCAATCAATTGGAAGCCCGAATAGATAGGTTATTTTAAAAAGCCTGTTCAATAGTGCGGTGTTAGCGGTCAAATTCGGTCTAAAGCAAGCTGATAGTCATAACCTGCGCATCAATTTTACCAGATGGTGCGAATAATAGCTAACCGCAACGGTGCCACCGGACGTGAAAAGTATGCAAATTTCACTTTTGATACGGGTCGTTTGTTATTGTGTTTCTCCCCCGCGCTTTCCTCCCTCTATCAAAGCTCGGTTTTTGGGGCCTGTTATACAACGGTGTGATTTTTATCTCATTTTTTTTTTTTTTTTTTGTTATTCAGGAACGCTTTGGTATATTCTGTTACAACATTAATGCCTGATTGGCTCACAACAATTTGTGTGGGCTAGCATAAGGATTCAATTTATTTTTTAAGCGAAACGGTTTTCCATTAAACTGTGGTTTGATGATTATAATGGCTGTAACTATAGTAGTGAAATCCGTGTTTTTGTTGTGGGGATTCCTGTAGAATTTTTTCTGCGTGCTCTAATGTATTTGTGAACCCTAACAATGGTTGCCACCAAAGTCTATTCCTCGTCCTTTCATCTCACGAACTTGCATAGAATCTTTGAAATCGAAGCTACCACTGCGCGTCATCTACAGAGAAGTGGCGAAGGCCTCCATCATTTCATATGAGTCAATGGAGGCGCCTTATCTTGTAGGATATTGGTTAAACTTAGAAAATTTATTTATTTATTGACGCTATGTTGTACCGTTTTGACTCAAACTTCGAACAGTCTCAAACTTTGAACTCTTCAGAATAAAAATCACATTATTATAGCTAGAGTAATCAAAAGTACGATTATTATATACCATTTCGTTCCTTGGAATGTCCTTTACCCAGTGATGTATAATTCTTTACTGTAGGATCTCTTCCAGGAAACCAGCAGGCGTTGAAAATAGTGACAGTCAGTGTTGAGACGGTTTGCCTATCTATCTCTTATGTCGAATTCGTTTTTACGGCAGGACCAGTGCTGATAAAAGTCATTTTCCCCAGCAAAATTCTTCGAAAATCACAGCCAATCATTTTCAATTTTCACTTTCAATGATCGCAACACTCTTTCAGATACACTAGATTTTCGTCCTAGTAACGTGCTGTTATACTCAGATGAAATAGATCGCGCGCATCGTTCACGGTTACGGAATAAAATTTGACGACAAATCCAACCAAATGATCTTCACTTTAAAGCGAAAAAGAAAAACAAACAGTCCACTCTACCAAAATAAACCTCACCGAAACATTTTTTCACTGACACTGACCGATGCCTTGACAATCTTCGTCAACTGATAAACTGATTTTGTTGTCTTGCTTCCATCGCATGAAATATAATGAGGTGTTTTGACAGTTCACTTCCATGCAAAAAGCGGGAAGAGAGAACTCTGAAAGGATTATAGAAAACTAACGTTTATGGATGCTTTTTTTCACTTTCACTCAAGAGTGTCAACAAATATCAACCCTGGGCAGGACTATACCGTCCCGGACTACACTTTGCAGCTGAAAAAAAACACTTTCCGAGCAGTTGCAATGGTGTGCGTAATACCAGAGGTAGCTGTCACTTTGTTTTGTTTTGGTCATTATCGCCTTCGGCTTTGTTGTCGCGTTTGTGCTACTGTACGGATTGGGACGATGATGATTCCAAACGCTTAAAAAGTTCCTCCATTTCGCAAATGTTTTGACAAAATAAAATCCTACCTCGGAAGTTATGCTGGTCCGGTAACCAACCACCAGTGATCCGTTTCTGATGTTCAGCTCATGCTTGTTGAATACATGAAAAACTTCATTTTCCCTGTGATATATTCCAAAAATAGCTTGAAAGTAACGGCATAAATGTATCATTGCGAAAATTTCAACCAATTCGACTTCGAGAATAATATTTAATGTATACATAGTGTAAAGTAGTGCTTTCTTCATGATACTAAGTTTAGCTAAAGTGTCTATTTGCAAGAATATATTAAGAACAATGCATTTAGGGTCAAAATATAAAAGTGCGATTTACTCGAACAACCAATTTTGCAAATGTTACAAATGTTACAAATATGCGATTATGGGCAGTATATTTATCAACTTTCGCGTCAAAATTATCGGAGTGGTTCTCACGCTTCAGTTTTGCCCAGAAACTCTCGATGGGGTCAGCTAGGGGACGCTCCATCTCCTCTAACGATTGCCTCGAGTAGTTCGCCAACAGTAGATCCGGCCAGTACACCGCGTTTTCGCCCTTATGACATTTCTTGATGAACGACGCAAGGTACTTCTTACTATAAATTTCCCCATTCACGGCCAGTTCGGAGCGAAAGAGGAGCGGCTTGGACATCCCCTTTTCGCTGATTGTCAGCTATAGCAGCACCTTCTTGGGGAACTTGGTGTGTCAAATTAACTTCACCTCGGAGCTCAATTCCTTCGTGGAGGAAGTAAAAAAAAAGCTTTGGTCGCCTGGTAGTAGTCCGTTGATCCGTGAAACGGATGGTGCCCGATGGAAGACTCGGCCAACCATTGTTCCACATTAAGTGATCTGTGGCAATCACCCTAAATGGAACGTTCATGTTTGGCTTCTCTTCCATCCAGTCCGAGACTGTTGATACTAAAGGTGTCAGCTTGAACTCTTTCAAGATGCTTAGGTGCACTTAGCAGACCTGCCCTTCTCCCCGAAACCTAACGGCAGTCCCGAGTAGAATCTGGAATCTTCAAGCATCGTTGTATTTCCTCCCAGCGTTAGTGCGCCAAGCCCTGCCTGCCTACCATGAAGATGTAGAGACAGTAAGCTGAGTATGGTTTCCATGGCTGCAATCGGCG